>NC_029772.3:104568969-104571282 GCF_000817695.3 Arachis duranensis | reverse complement strand
TTACTAGTGTCCAATTGATTGATAGTTGATAGCCATTGACTCTAGCCTTCATTAATTCAATTAGTGGAAAGCTAGGATTTATGGACTATGATTGATATAACTCACTTGACTTTCCTTTGTTAATTGATTTAAGGGTGACTAAGTGGGATTTATCCTTGCAACTACCATACTTGTGGCTAGTGATAATGATGAAGATCCTTGACAACCAAACCTTGCCAAGACCATTTTGTTAATAAAGTTTTCTTACCATTTACTATTCATATTTCTCATCCAAAACCTCAAAATAAACAAGGCCATAACCAATAACAAGAACACTACCCTGCAAGTCCTTTGAGAGACGACCCGAGGTTTAAATACTTCGGTTTATAGATTTTAGGGGTTTGTACTTGTGACAAACAAATTTTTGTATGAAAGGATTATTGTTGGTTTAGAGACTATACTTTACAACGAGATTTCATTAGCGAAATTCTAAACCGTCAAAAATCCAATCATCAAAATGGCGCCGTTGCCGGGGATTTGCAATGGTGTTATGTTATTGGTTATTGTACATATGTGAATATTGTAAATAGCTTGTCTCTTGTTTGTTTACTAGATTTTGTTAGTTTTATTTTGTCTTTCCATAATGAATTCTCCCTATTGCTATGAGTTTGGTTCTAATTTGGTTGTAGGAAATGTGCACCTCAATAATGACACTCATTATGGATGGAACCAACAAAGATGGGAGGAGTCTCAAGGAATTGATCACTCCTATTGGCAACAACCTCCGGATACTTATAGGTATAATTTATATCCTAATGCATGCCAATTTAACGGCTATGATGACTCTTTTTGTGACACTCAACAACCACCATCATATGTCTATGAATCTCATCCTCAACATGAACCTCAACCATTCTCACAAGCCTTTCATTACCAAACACCGCCCTATGATCCATATCCATCATATGACCAAGCACCCATACCATACTCCTATAACCATTATGAGCAAGAACCCTTAGAACCACTACAATCCTATCAAGATTACTCCCAAGAACCACCTCAATACACACAATCTCCACAACCTTACCAAGAAGAAAATTTGGTGCACTTGCCAATAAGAAAATTGTTGAGAGACAATTTTTGAGTGAATCAAATTTCCACCAGGGGAGGAAGTTGAGACAATTGAGCCGAAAGAAGTGGTTGAAGACCTAGGAGATGTTGAAAACCCTTGGGAATGTAGAATTACAGAGCCCTCTTCCAAGAAGCTTGATATTGATGTTGAGGAGGTTGTACAACCTCTAATGCATATCATGGTGGAGAACTTTGAAGAGGTTGATCAAGAGACGGATTCAATCATTGATGAATTCTTATGTACAATTGGATCCTCTCCCATTAGGCTTGACATAGAAATTAAAGAAGAAGATATCTCACCTCTCATACCCTTGGTAAGCAATGAAGAAGAGATTGCATTGGAAGGAAGCTACCAAGAGGAAGAGGTTGAGCAAGAAGTAAGCTCCATCATTGAAGATGATTCCACACCAACCAATGTGTCTTTTGGAATTGATGAACCTCCCTCATTGTGTTATGAAATTGATGACAAGGAGGACCGTGCATAACCTCTGACACATGGTTTGAGCAATGAGGGATGTATAGAAGAAGTTGGTGAACAAGGAATTGACATTGAAGAAGTTTGTCAAGAGGTGGAGGTAGTCAAGGAAGAGCACAAAGGATTGGAACTTGCAAGATCATTGGAACCACCCCTTCCTAAGTCACCATCCAACACAACATTGAACATTTAAGTGGGTAAAATTCTTATCCCTAAGCTTTACTTTCTCGCTTGAATATGGCTTGATTTAAAATGATGGTCAACTTAGAGCTCTTTGTGGAGTTAAGAGTAGGAAAGAATTGTGTAGTGGTTGGAAACATCATTCTCAGCTCATGACGGTCATAAGCTCAAAATTCAAGAGCAATGGTTGGTGTGGAACCAAATTGCATGGGTCTAGGAAGTTGTTTGGAAGCTTCTTTGAGAATTCTAAGGTTATGCCACCCGGATGGAATAATGATGACCAATTTAAGGACCGGTGTCAAAATAAAGTGTGGAATCCCGGATCGCACAAGGAAAATCAAACTTGGGAGCTCATGGTTTGTGAAGAACTCCATCAAAGCTTGAAGATATCAAAATTGAAGAATGGACATTATTGGAGATTCAAGCATTGGTGGACGTTCAAGGATAGCTTCAAGCACTAGCCACCTTGAGAGGAGCTCCCCATAAGTCCAACTTAAGGACAATAAATAAAAGTGCTAGGTGGGAGACACCCCACCATGGTAAACTCT
>NC_029772.3:104561085-104568880 GCF_000817695.3 Arachis duranensis | reverse complement strand
AAGGCTTGGATTGGTGCAAGAACTTAGAAAAATTTTGAAAAACAGAACACCATCCATGCGGATGCGCACTGTATGCGTACGCGTGGATGCAAAATTTCACCTCCAGCCAAAAAACCCGAGAGTTAGGCCTGCACTGTGCGAACATTGGGCCTAAGGCACAAGTCTATGTATGCGTGAGCGCACCTGGCACGTACGCGCACATGATCTTAAATTGGCATGCACACGCACGCACACTGTGCGCGCACGCGTCGATTGCACGATCCACACTCCTGGTACTTTTACCCGAGAGTTGTGCCAGACTTGGACCGACATTATGCCTCCGGCCTAACTCGATGCACGCGTGCGCGCACCTGGCGTGTACGCGTCTTTCAACCAATATGCCCATTGACGCGTAAACGTGCATGACGCGCACGCGTCGGTAAAAAAAAGTTTTTTTTTCTCCCCTTCCATTTTCTTTTGCTGATCACATTCGCATACTTCTACTCTTTCCATTTTCATTTAGTTTTTGTAGCATGTTTTCGTTTTTTTTAAGTCATTTCAATAATGGTGTTGAAGTCTTATACTCAATTATTGAGACTCTCTTGCTTTATCTTGGTGCTTTGTGACCTGTTTAACATTAATTGAAATATTTTGTTCCACATACAAGGTAGTGCTTTAGTCCTTCCTAACTCATTGTCCTTTGTTTTTGTGCTTCATCATCATTGAGTTAGGTTGGGACCAAATGCCCTCATGCTTATCACTAATCTTGTTTGTGTCAATTCTTATTTGATCTTGATGCTCAATATGTTTTTCATGCTTTAACTTTACTCTTGTATCAAGTGTTAGTTGATATGCCGTGGCTTATATTGTTTTCTCTTTTACATGCTTTGCTACCATGTAGTCGAGAACCATACCTTTATTTGGCATTAGCCCCCGCCTATGTTCTATTTGCTTTGATATCTTTGTTATAGGCTTCACTTTCTTTCTTTTTCTTTCCCTTTAGGTTGGCCACCAAGAAGGAAAAAAGGAAAATTTTCTAAATGGGGCAACAAACAAGTCATCCGCACAACCTTTTGAAGGAGCTCATCAATTGTAGCAACCCATCCACCTTGCTCTTCTTTGCATGCACCGAGGACGGTGCAATCTTCAAGTGTGGGGAGGTCGTTCGACCGATCTCCATGGGTAAAAAAATTTCCTTTTCAACACCAAATTTTGATGATTGGATTTTTGACGGTTTAGAATTTCACTAATGAAATCTCGTTGTAAAGTATAGTCTCTAAACCAACAATAATCCTTTCATACAAAAATTTGTTTATCACTAAATTCTCACTTGAATATGGTTTAATTGAAAATGATGGTCAACTTAGAGCTCTTTGTGGAATTGTAGTGGTTGCAAGTTAGGAATTAGGCTCATTAAGGTCAAAGCTTCAAGGTATAGGAACGATGATTGGAAGAATGCCACTTTACAAGAGTTTCAACGGAAGGCTTGGTATGTTAAAGAGAATTCTATGTGTCAATCACCCTTATGTCAACCACCCGTACGACAAAATCATGAAACTCAACTAACGGATGGGTGTGAAGATAAGATATGGGATCCCGGTTCGCTATGTGAAGACCAACTATGGGGACTCATATCTTGGGTAGAACTTTGCCCAAGCTTGATGAAGATGGTTGGAAATTCTGTCAACCAATTGAGAAGCATGGATCCTTGGAGATTCAAGGATGAGTACAAACATAAGCCACCATGACAATGAGCCCCTCAAAATGTCCAACTTAAGGACTTAAACTAAAAGTGCTAGGTGGGAGACACCCCCACCATGGTAAACTCTTTCCACTCTCTTTTAAATTTGCTTAATAAGTGATTTGAGTTACCATAGTAGGTAGATGTTTCACATAAATTTGTTTGTACAACTTAATTGTTAGCTTAGTCACATGTATGTTGTGTTTAGTAGTAGATGAATAATATCATATTGCATTTTTGTGAATTGCACTTTTGTGTTTTGTAGTAGATGCATAAGGAGTTGTGAACAGTATGGGGAGCACCTGAGCATCATTTTTTTCTGAAAAAAAAGGGGGGTGGACGCGCGCGCACAATGCACGCGCACGCATCCGTGTGTGGATGCACCACCACCCACATTCCAGAGAGTTGGGCTTCTCTTGGGCAATCACTATGCCAGGAGCCCAACCTGACCCACGCTGACGCGCACTACGTGCGTGCGCGCAGATTATGAGAACATGAAAGTTCACGTGGACGCGCACCTGCCGCGCCCGCGTCGATCTGCTGCTGCACTATTTTTGAGCCAAGCCCCAGAGAGTTGAGCCGGATCTGGGCCAACTTTAAGCCTCCAGCCCAACTCGATTTGTGCAGACGCGCACTTGCCGCGTGCGCGCCCATATGCCCAGGGAGGAACAGACGCGAGCGCACGCATCGCGCTAGCGCGCCTTATCACAAATTCTCAACGTATGCGGACGCGCACTTGCCGCGCGCGCGTCTCTTACATGCTGCCGCCACTCTAGGCTTTTGCCCCGAGAGTTGGGCGCGTGTCAAGCCCACTCTAGGCCTCAGGCCCAACCCCATGTACGCGTGCGCGCGATGTACGCGCACGCGCCGTTGCATAGTCTGCCAATCCACGCTTGCGCGCACTGCACGCTCACGCGTGGGTCCCAAGTTTTCTCAATGTATGCGGACGCGCAAGGTGCGCGCTCGCGTCGATTCAAAAAAGGGGATAACCCTAATACGCGAAGAGCGTTGCGCAGTCGCGCACTCTCTCTTCTCTCACTCTCATCTTCCCCTTCCTTCAACTCCATCAACCACCATCATCGCCACCGGTCGCAGCCCCGTCACCGCCGGCGACTGCCCCGCCGTCGCCACCCAACCCCTCTGCCTTCCTCTCTCTCTCTCCCTCTCAACCGCTCTGCCTCGCCACCCACTCACTCCCCCCTCTGCTCTCCTCCACCACCGACACGCCTCTGCTGCTCCGCCGGCCACCACCATCACCCGGCCAGTCTCTCTCTCACCACCAACCAACACTTCGGATTCTGCTGTCCCTGCCCCTATCCTAATTCCACTTACCATTTTTAGTTCTTCCTAACTCCTAGGTTCCTGTTCATACTCTGTTTGTTTTTCATTATTACATTTTGTTAGCTTCTGTAATTTTCTTTTAGTTAATTTGAATTCAATTGTTGCATGTTAGGATTAGTTAGAAATAATTGCGGTTAGGTAGCTAGAACTGGATAGAGGATTCTAGGCCTGATAAGTGCTCCGTTTGTGCATATTTGCTGTTTGTTTACTTGGGTATTGTATGCTGATTTTGGGTTGCTATTTTATGCAATATGTGTTGCTGGGTACTATTTCACTGCTGCTGTGTTTAATTGATGTTGCCTTCTTGCTGTTTGTGCTCGCTGCTGTGATTAGTTGATATGGTAATCATGCTAATTTTTGCTATGTTGCTACCCGGGAACGTCCAATTTTAAGCCGGAATGCTGCCCAATTTTCGGGAGATCTGTTTTCATCTTAATCTCTATTGTAATTTGGGCGAATTTCTGTTTCCTTTTGCCTTCCCGGATTTGCACCTATCATGTGAACATGAACCAGAACTTCTCTTTTAATTGAGCCTAAATATCATCATACCACTAATCCACTTTTCTAACTCACTAATTTCTTTAACCATTTAACTTCTACTCACATTTAACCCTCTTTAACCATTCTTTCAAAAGTATGATGATTTTATTGCTTAATAAGTAAGAGTTGTTGACTTTAATGAAGATTGCATTCTTGGTTTACTCGTTCGCTTATGCTTACTTGTTACCAATTCTTTTCAAGTTCAGTTCAACATCATGATTGTTTATTAGCCAATTGATATCCTCAACATGCCTTCTTTGTTACATGCTAAGTGTTTCATTGCTTATATTCTATTATATTTCTTTTTCAGGATGTCGGATAAGGGAAAGGCTATAGCCACCTCTTCCATGAAAAGAAAACACTCTACACCTTCTATCCCCTCCATTTATAAGAATTATGCTAAGAATCCTCTAAATGACGAAGAAAAAGAAAATCAGCTGTTACCTTCTACTGACCCGACTAAGTTCTCCAATCTCTACTGTGAGCTTCGACTTTCCAAGTATCGGACAACAAAACTGAATACCGAGAAGAAGCTTGTTCTCCCCAATGATGTTCGACGGTCCATTACTAGTCGAATCCTTGAGTTGGGTATAGATTTTGTTGACAGAGATTTGGGGGATATTAACATCTCTTGGGTGAAGGAATTTTATTGCAACTTCTTCCGTCCCACTTTGGATTCGGTTCAGTTGAGGGGTAGAGAGATCACGATTACTGAGACTGCCATTGCGGAGGCTTTGCAGTGCCGACATATTCCTGATGGCACTTGTGCCCATCAGCAGGCCGAGTTGGCCATACACAGCATGACCTTTGATTATGAGGCGCTTAGGCACGTGATTGGGTTACCGGATGCTACATGGGTCATGGATGCGAACAACACCAAGCCTAAGGGGATGCTATTTGCTCAGCTGACCAGGGAGGCCAAGACTTGGCAGATGATCTTTGCCCACTATGTCTTGCCTACCACTCACTTCTCTGAGATCCCTATGGAGATGCTTCTGCTGATTGGGTGTGTCATGGAGGGGAAGGATGTCTATTTTCCTCGACTTATCTGACAGTGCATGTGGCGGGCGCATATTCGTGGCCTACTTCCATTTCCTACTTTGGTCACGAGTATGGCGGCCCTAGCTGAGGTCCCCTGGCTAGATGATGATGTGATACCACCACCCCCTGATGCAGATGACAGGGAGGTTACTATTCCTTGGGGTGGTTGGGTGCACGAGAAGCCCCCAGCTAGACGCTGTTCCAGGGCTAGAGCAGTAGTGGGGACAGCTGGACCATCAGCCCCTACAGCAGCCCCATCTTCCTCTACAGCAGCAGCTCCCTCTTCATCGACAGTTCCTTCTGCAGCACCTGAGCCCACCTACTTACTGGTCCAACGTCTATTTCGGTTTTTAGAGCGCGAGAGACTCCATGTCAGACGCCGACTGGATCGGATGGACCAGGCGCTCATTTCTCTGGGTGCTGAGTTACCTCCGCTTCTCGACTCTCTGGCCTCCGATGAGCAGGATCATCAGGAAGAGGATGCGGAGACACCGACTCAGCAGGATGCCCCTGCAGATGCCCCAGACACCACAGAGACACATCAGACCCATGCGGAGCCGGTCCCACAGCCACAGCCAGAGCCAGAGCCTACCGTTGTACCTTCCACTGATCCTCCGGTTTAGCATCGAGGACGATGCTTGATCTTAAGTGTGGGGAGGGGACCGGTGAACTTTTCGGCTACTCTCCTAGTTATCTTAGTTTGCATATCTTTTGTATATATTTTAATGCATTTTGAGTTTACTTTGGATACCTTTACTGCTTATTTTGGATTTTAGATATTTTGATGCTTATGGATATCTTTAGATGTTTTAGATGATAGATTCCATACTTTTAGTTGGATTTTTCTTTATACATTTTTGCATATCTTTCTTTTTAGTTTGTGGTTGTGATTAGAAATCATACTTTGAATTGCAAACACTTAGTCACCCTTTTTGCATAAGAAATTGGTTTTAAGCGGAAAAGGAAAGGGTAAATATAACCACTTATTTTCCATTCTTGTGTGAAATTGTTCTCTTTCTATTATTATGATCCTTGATTTGCTTGATTCGACATGTCCATTTATTTCTTGTATTTATGCATTTATATGATTGAGGCCATTATTTCATTAGCCTACTTACCCAAATAGCCTACCTTTTACTCCCCATTGTTAGCCAATTTTGAGCCTATGCTTAACCAACTTATTCTTATTTTAGCACATTACAAGCCCAAGGTGGAGAACCAATGAAAAGTCCTTGTTTGGATCTTTGATTAGCCTAGGCTAGTGAGAGTGTTTATTATTCAACGTCGGTAAGGCTTGGGAACATTGGTTGGGATAAAAGGGTGTTTGTGTTTTGTATTTTTATATTGGGGAATTGGTACATACTCATGTATTGATTAAATGTATAGACCTTATGCATTGATGTTCTTGTGTATAGTTTGAAAGAAAAAGAGAAATGAAAAGAAAAAAAGAAATAAAAGTGAAAAAAGAAAAAGAAAAGAAAAGAAAAGAAAAAAATGTATATAGAAAAAGAAAGAAAAATAATAAAGAGGGGACAAAATGCCCCAAGGTGAAGTTCAACAAAAAGGAATCAATGCATAAGTGTTATGAATTAAAGAATAGAATGCATGAATATGTAAAAAGAAAAAAAAAAGTGAAGAATGGGTAGTTAGAATAGTTTGAACTTGTATAGGTCATTATATAGTTAGGTGGGGAAGTCTATGCTAATCAAAGATTCAAATCCTAGTCCACTTAACCATAAATGATCCTACCTTGACCCTAACCCCATTACAACCTAAATGAAAGACCTCATGATGAATGTATGCATGCATTGAATAAGTGTTGATTGTTAGAAGAAAATCAAATTTTGGAAAGCATGATTAGAAGAGAATTGAGTGAATTAACCCTTAGACACTTGAGTGAATAGAGCGGGATACACATCCGGTGAGGGTTCAAAAGTTCAATTACATGTATTCACCCATATTATCTATATTCTTGCAAGCTTGAATTTCTTTTTGATAATTCAATACAATTGTGGTCTGGACTTAACTCCTATTGCCTTAACTATTGTGCTTACACATGTTCTCTTGGGAATTGATTTGTTTGAACTAAGCATTTGCATTTACTTAGGTAGTTGCATTTAGATAGGACTCATATAGTTTAGTTGCATTCAATAAATGTCACACCCCTTAGTTCCTTCTTATTTTAGCATGAGGACATGCTAAGGTCTAAGTGTGGGGAGGTTGATAAACCCCATTTTTAGGGTTTATCTTGTATTGAATTTAGAGTATTTTGATGACCTTTTCTCGCATTTAGCCTATGAATTAGCATGGTTTTGTTATCTCTCCCGTGTTTGCGCTTAAGTGTGAAAACATGCCTTTTAAGCCTTGTTTTGATGAATTCTAATTCCTCTTTGATTCCATAAGATGCCTTGATATGTTTGCTAGTAATCTCAGGTTGAAATAGGCTAGACATGGATCAAAGGAGAAAGGAAGGAAGCATGCAAGTGGAGAGAAGCACAAAAGACAAAGGATTGATCTCGGCCAAGCACGTGCACGCGCACAAGGTGCCTGCGCGCACATTGCAAAATCGGCCAGGGACGCGCACGCGTACCGTGCGCGCATGCGTCGATGACCGCACATGACTTCATTAAAGTAACACGTGCCTGGCGATTTGGAAGGGTTTTCTGAACCCATTTTGGTGCCAATGGCTGATAGAAGGGAATAAAAGGATCAAGGATTGAAGGGGAGGATATCTTGGAATCATATAGCCTAATTAGGATTAGTTTAGAGTTAGTTTTAGAGAGAGAAGCTCTCACTTCTCTCTAGAATTAGGATTAGGTTTAGGTTAATCTCTCTTCTTAGATCTAGGTTCAATTCATGCTTTGATTCACTTTTCCTTTACCAATTCTTAATCTTCTCCTCCTCCTCTTTCTAGTTATGTGCTTTAATAATTGTAATTCTTCATTTTGTTTTGGATAGATTGTTGTTCCTTTGTTTTCTTTCAATAATGCAATTTGAGGTAATTCATAATAATTGTGATTTCCTTGATTGTTATTGTTAATTCATTTCAATAATTGTTGTTAGATTCTATTCTTGTTATCAATTTACTATGCTTTCCTTTTATGCCTTCCAAGTGTTTGATGAAATGCTTGGTTGGATTTTAGTGTAGGTTTT
>NC_029772.3:104539944-104560863 GCF_000817695.3 Arachis duranensis | reverse complement strand
TAATGAACAATTCTCATCACAATTGAGGAGGATAACTAGGATAAGACTTCTAGTTCTCATATCTTGCCAAGAGTTTTATTAGTTGTTAGTTTATTTTCTTTGCCATTTATATTTCTTGTCTAAAATCTCAAAAACCCCAAAACCACTCACAACCAATAACAAGACACTTTATTGTAATTCCTAGGGAGAACGACCCGAGGTCCAATACTTCGGTTTATAAATTTTAGGGGGTTTGTACTAGTGACAAACAACTTTTTGTATGAAAGGATTATTGTTTGGTTTAAAAACTATACTTTACAACGAGATTTCATTAGTGAAATTCTAAATCGTCAAAAATTCAATCATCAGCCACCACGTGTACGCGTGGGTATGCGTTTAGCCCAAGACGCGTACGCATCCCCTGGTTACGCGTACGCATATAAGTAAGGCAGAAGCAAATGATTGCGAACGAGCAATTCGCATACGCAAAAGCCCCTATGCCACGCGTACGCGTGGATGCACGATTTTCAAAAATTTTTACTAAGTCTGAAACTGTAGCTTTGCCATTTTAAACCTCGAACTTCCGGCACGCATAACTCTTCCGTCTTAAAATATTTTTTCCCATTTTTCAAACGGTGTAAACTTCACGGAACCAATTTTCATATAAAATAGTTTTGGAGTTATTTGGGGGTCCGAAAGCCGAGTTATGAGCCGCCAAAATTCAGCCAAAAATCAAATTCCACAAAACTTCAAATCTCATTCTCATTAAAGAAAACCATTCTCATCTTAATATCAAACCTGCAAATTATTGACAAGCATAACCCCCTTAACACTACAACAATCATCATGATACACCATATCTCAACTAACATTTTCATACATACACTTCCTAATACACAAACACACTAGAATTCACCAATTCAAGCTTTATACTCTTATCAAGGGGACCAAACAATAAATATGCACATACGTTCCAACTTATCCCATGGTCATCTAGCCTAAGTTTTCACAGAACATTACATATTAAATACGCGAAACCTAAACCATACATTGGCCGATTTCCACGTTTGGTCCAAGGCAATTCACAAAATCACCAAGAATAGACACCAATCCAAGGCCTCCAATGTCCACAATTTCAAATTTCAATTACATATACACCACCTAATACAAATATACAACACATATATACCCAAACTCAATATCTATTGCTCAAATTATGAAATTAGATAGAGTTATGGTTTTCTCACCTTACCCAAACTTTGTATAAGTAAGAGTGAACATTTTTCTCAAACTAATTGGATCCTAATATATCAAAAAGTAAAGAAATTCAACACCACTACATAATTTTTCAAAAATTGGGGGGAAGGAGAGGCTGAAGTGTTAGAGTAACTTACCAAAAAAATTGTTCCGATAGAATTGTAGAGCTCGACACGCTAGACGCGTAGTCGCAACTGGTGCGGCGATCGGAACTCGGATGGAGGAGTTATGGAAAAGGGAGTGTTTAAATGAGGGTTTGGAAGCTTTGGGTGTTCTTCCTCCTCTGAGTGTTTCCCAGCGTGAATGAGGAAGAGAATGGAAAGAGGAAGCTGCATCCTCACTTAATGGATGAGTTCGTTGGACCTTGGGCCATTTGGGTCCGATTCGACCAGTTCGATTCGTCTGGCCCAATTTTAGGCCAAATTCTTCGAAATTAATGTCAAAATTCTCATTTTAAAGAGTTTTATCATATTTTAATATAAGATTTTCATTTCTGATTTTCTTTATTAAAATTTGATTTATTGGCTAATTATTTACTAATTTTAGCGGAGTTTACATGATGGCATTTAGGTGTGTCTAAAAGTGTTTGAAAAAGAATTTTTCTATTTTTTATTAAGACACTGTTGGACACAGAAGATACGCAACGAGTCTCGTTGAATATTGTGTCTAAAATGTATCCGACACGCGGACGCAGCAAATCAAAGAAGTGTCTATATTTCATAAGTTACAATCTAAACAAATATCTTTAAAAAATAAATTTAATAAAATATTTTAAAAAGAAATGACCAAATCGAATCTTAGTGACATAAAGTAGTCAATTTCATCTGTGTTACCAAATAGATTTGAAAATTATTTTATCTTCAAAGATGTAAATGAAACTCTTCTTTTTTTAAAATTAAAAAAAAACTCATTTAGAGTTACTTAAGGAGTTGATAAAGAATATTTATAAATTTGGTGAATTAATATTATTATTAATATTAATCAAGTAAAACGGTTGTTTATTAGTCGTTTATTTTTTAGTTTTTTACATTCTTCAAGCGGTAATACTTGAATAATGTTTTTGTATCGTTTGATTTTGAAAAATCATAAGTGCTAAACGGTTGTCTTGGTGTTTGAACTATAAGAGTATTGTCATTAATCTTATACCAACTAAATATAAAAATAAATATTTATATAGAAAAGTGATCTAATTATATCTTGAAACTAAAACAAATATAAATTTTATCATCTACTTTATATTATTTTCCAACAATTTTAAAGAAATATTTTTTGGAAATTGCTCAAAATCAAAATACCGCATTTAAGGTCATGAATAAAGAGTTTATCAAGTTAGACCGTTTTGATAGAATGAATTTTAACTATTAAAAGGACAAAATGATGTTTTTTCTTACGACTATCAATCTTACATATATAATTGACCCAAAAACTACACCAGTTACCGATGCCACTGAAAATATTCCACCGAAAAAAAGGAAAAGATTGCTCGATTAATGAAAAAATGTGATGACTATAATACCCTAATATTCAAATCCTTATACTCGAGTCATAAGTCAATGATATTACGGTGGTACAACTCTTAGGTGGATTTTTAATACATAATTATAAGTATAATTGAAAGGAGTATTAATCGAGAAGTCTGAAAAGAGTAAAAATAAAATCGCGAAGTCGTATCACTCACGTATCGACAACTAAAAGATAAAGCGTGAAGTCGAAAGTGATATACAGATAAAGACATAAAGGAGATTAAGAGGAGGACACTGTATAGATATATAACATAAGTAAATAGCCACTAGTCAGGACCCGCGAAGTTTAGGCCGGCTAGGATACAGTATAACAGTAGTTGGCAATAGTACCTCCTAATCTCCTCCAAATAAAACATGAAAGCCTCCATAGGCAAGTTCAAAAGAGTTCAATACATAATATAAGCTTTTCAAAATAAAAGTGGAGAGATTCTAAGCAAAATATAAAGTGGAGAATATAAAGATCTTCACCATTTTTCAGATGAACCACAGCTCACTTCTGAGCACCTGGACCTGTATCTGAAAAACAAGAGATATATACAGAATGAGAACCCCCGACCCGTGGGTTCCCAGTACAGTAAAAGTGTCAAATAAATACAATGCATTGTCATAAAAACTTACTAAGCATCCTAAACTTCTTTTCACCAAATAGCCATCCTAGGTTCTCGCTAATCCATGAATAGGCAACTGTCATAAAAGAATGCTAAATCTAATTCATATTTCTCATGCTTTTCGACTTTCTAACTCCCCAACAACCCCGGATCAAAATTATAAACAAAACCACATCCCCAACTATTCTGTCTCAACAATTCTATATCATTACCTCATATCCTCACATGGAGCAAGTGAAATCACTTCACTGCATCTATCCAAAGAGATCAAATTATCTCATTTTTTACCTGGAGCAAGTGAAATCACTTTATTGTGTCTACCTAGGAAACTCAAATTACTTCATTCAATAATCATCATTTTAAATTAATCATATCATTATTCCATGTCAACAAGAACAGCCTTCAACGTCAACCGACACCAGCATGAGGGACCTCTCAGTTGTACAAACACAATCAATACAAGCAAGTAATACACAATTAAAATACAAGTAGAACATATAGCATATAGTTAGGAAACATAGCATATATGATATAGCAATCCAAACAAATAGGCAAACCCGAACAATTCAAACATATGCAAATGATGTATGCCTGCCCTATGGCTGATGATATCCTCTGTCGGTTATATAGCCAACCCGACACGTCCTGGTAGCTAACCATTAGACTGTCCCCCTGTTGCGCATCCCCTACTCGAGTAATTCTCAACATAAACATATAACACCCTCACTGGTGCTTATCCACAGGGGTGAGCTCGTCCAAAAATTTTATAGTGTCTGGCCACACTTACAACATGGGGTCAACAGAATCTCAGATCTTAATCTGGAGCAAGTGGAGCCGACCCACTGCATCTACCCAAGGAAATCTGGGACTCAGATAGTTTCACCAATCTTGTGAATCATTGAATTAGTAAATCCTATGATGATTAAAGTGATATTGTGTGAAATAGATTATGTTCTGGCTGATTTAGAGTTCAATTGGGTAGATTGGAACGAAATCCGAGTAATTAGGTTTGAGGAATTGATGTTTGGAGGCTTGGATCTTGTGAAAGGAGAGGTTTTTGAGGTGTTCCAAGCTTAGGGAGGAATCGGCCAAGGTATGGTTTTGGTTTTTCATAGATAATATATAATGTTTTGTGAAAATATGGGCTAGATGACCATAGGATAGGTTGGAAATGTGGGAATATGTTAATACTAGTTACCTTGATGAAAATGTGGAATTATATTACGAATGAGTTTATGAATGATGATTTTGTTAAGTTGGTTGTAGGGATTGTGTTAATGAAAGTTGTTGATGGGAGTTGATGAATGTGAGTATTGATGATGAAAGATTGAGGATTGATTGAGTTATGTGTGTGTGTGTGTGTGTGTGTGTGTGTGTGTGTTGAATAATGAATGAATTGAAATTTGGGAATGATTTTGATATTGGAATTGGTTTGGCTTATTGAAAATGATTTGAAAAGGATTTGAAAGGTGATTTGGTTGGGACCCGAGAAGTGTGGCAAAGTTTGAATTTTAAAGGAGATGCTGCCGAAATTTTTATGAAAATTGGAGATCCGGTTTGAAGTACTATTTATACAAGTATGAATAAAAGAATTATATTATTTGACTTTGGTTTATATAAAAAAAAAAAGAAATGCATTATGTTTTGGAACTTGATTTATTAAGAAAAGTATAATATTGGAGTTTCAATTTATCAAGAAAAATATTATGTTTTGAGTTTTATTTAGTTAAGAAAAGAATGATGTTGAGTGTGAATTATTGATGAACGAAATGGAAGGTGTGATGATGATAATTGTTGAATGAATCAAATGATGATGAGGATGAATTTGATATGGAATTGTTTTGTGGGGATCGTGGTTATTTACTGCCAACTAGTTTTTAAATGAATATACTTTGTGAGGATCGTGGTTATTTACTGCCCACATGTGTGTTGTTTTCCAATTGAAAACACCTGTGGAGATCGAGGTGATTTACCGCCCGCAGATAGTGGGGATCGAGGTGGTTTACCGCCCACTAGGTGAAGATCGTGGTAATATACCGCTCACCAGTTTTTAAGAGGACGATATTCGGGTTAGCTACCGGACATGTCAGGTGTAACACCCTACTACACAGAGTTTTACGCTTAAGTCGTAGAACAGAGGTAGTGCGGTGTTACGGACCTCTAATCAAAAAATATTTACTTATAATTGTGGAAAATATGATATACTAGGAGCCTTAAAAACGGGTAAAACAAAATCGCAAAATAAGAAGCGCAACGGTCAGGAAACGGAATTACTTGCGTGCTAAGAAACCTAAAGGTTAAAAATATGAATAAGCGAAAGAGTGAAAAGAGAGTCAAGAATACAGTGAAACTAGCTCCTAACTCAGCCTACGAAGCCAAGGCTAGCCGGAGAATATTTACAATAACAAAATAATCAATTTTCTTGGAGAGAAAGCTAAGTACATATATACATATATACAAACTGAAAACTCAAAATAACCCAAAGACCACTCCACTTCAGGGATTCAGATGCTTAGTGAAGAGCCTCTCGACCTGCATCTGAAAATACACCATAGTATGGGGGTGAGAACCAGACATTCTCAGCATGGTAAAGGTGTCACGCATATAATATATAAGGTCCTGGGAATGCCAGAGGAAATCCTAGAACTCCAAAATACAATTACAAAACTTAAACTCTAAGCAGAAGTCATAAGAGGGGGTAGGTAACCTAAAAGGGTTCTAAACCTGCCTACTCTAAATCCTAACAATAACATCAAACAAATCCACCCTTTCCTCCGCTCCTCCTTCACCATTGATTCAGCAGAGACAAGCAATCAAATAATGTCACGCACATGTAGGAAACAGATAGTACAAGTAGCAAATATAACAGGTTGCATGATATATATGCAGTTAGGCAATCTCAGGTAATGCATAGCAAACAAAACAAACAAATGCACATGATGTATGCCTGTCCTATGGCTGATGAGGCTCATCTATCGATTATCCAGCCAACTCGACAAGTCCGAAAACCTTAAACTGTCCCCCGTCGCGCATCCCCATGAGTCTATGCGTAGATTTCATATTCATTTATCATTTATACAATCATTCATTCATTTATATATCACTAAATAGGGGATGTCCATTCCCAGGAATTTATAGGTCCTCGGTCACCCTTACAACGTAGGGTCAACAAAGTATCGAGTTTCAACCTGGAACACGTCGTGGCAAACCAGGGTTCTGTTACCCAGGAAAACTCGTGTCTCAGATATCATCATTTCGTAAGCCGTTTAATATTCATAATCGTTTTATAATCATTCATTAAAGCCATGGCATCATAAATTCACTTAACATCCATATCTCTTTCCTATAACTCATCATGTTTACCTCTTTCTTCTTCCCCAAGTTAGCTTAAATTCCTAACTTCCGCTAATTAATAAGCTTACTAGTAAAATCTAGGGTTAACAGCGCAAAAATAGAGGTTTAGGGGATCGAAACCATGTTTAGATCATAAAAATACAGGTGCTGGAAAATAGAGTGTGTGCATATGCACACATGCGTTCGTGCGTACAACTTAAAAGAAAACAGAGCGTGTGCGTGTGCACGAGTGTGCGTGTGTGCACACCAACCAGGAATTACTTGGTGTGCATGCGCCTCACCCATGCGAGCGCCACCAGCAGAAAGCATATCCTGGTGCGTGCGTACGCACACTTTCAAAAAAACACCAGGTGTGTGTGCGCACAAAGGCGTGCGTACGCACAGATAAGTTTCTGCTACTGCTGGGTGTGTGCGCACAACAGTGTGCGTGGGCACACACCAAAATTCCTGATTCTGGTGCAACTTTAAAAAAATTCAGTTGTTAGCACCGGATTTTCGGCGTCCATAACTTTCTCTACAAAAATCGGTTTTCCGCAAACCTTATGTCGTTTTCAGGCTTATAAAACCTTCTTTAATTTGAAACAAGCCCCATTTTCATCCAAAATTTGAGGAGCAAGTTATGGATTACCAAAGTTTATCAAAAATCAGTTTTTACCAAATTATACCAAACCCCCATTTTTACCTACTTCACACTTTCAACCAAAACAATTCACATGCCATTAACCACCAAACCTGCACATTTGCAACATAACATGTCCTTGTTCATTAACACCAACTACTAACACATTTATGTTTCATACCAATCCATCAATCATCATTAACCAACCAACAAGCAACAAACCACAAAATTTCATTATTATATATTAACAACATCATGAACTCACCATCATTAATTCCAGTAACTCATATTCATTAATTTCAACACCAACATCCACACCAAAATCAAAACCTAACCTTGTTCAAGGTGTATCAACACAACATTAAGCCGTTTACAAATTCAAACGTTCATTCCTACCCTATGGTCATCTACCACGTTTTGTCCAAGGCAGCCACACTAGTCACACACAGAGCCCCATAAGCTTGAGAAATCAATCAAAACCTTAACACCAATCTTCCACCAAGCCTCCAAATATCCACAATTCAATTCCAACGCATATGTACATACTTAATTCACACCTATTACACATGTATATTTCAAATTCAGGTTTCACATAATAAAATCAAGAATTAGTTAAGGTTTAGGTAATCCTTACCGCACCCACGCACATAGCAACTCAAACCCGATAAGCTCTGCAAGCTAAATCGAACCTAGAACACCGAATTTGGCAAAATCTCGTTACAAGGGCTCAATTTCAAAAATAAAAAGCGGGTAGAGAATCTGAGATGGGATTATGGCTTACCTGTAAAATTGATTCGATAGAAATATAGAGCTCGCCGCGCTGGACACGTGGCCGCAAATGGTGCGACAATCGGAGATCGAATGGAGAAGTTATGGCGGATGGAAGTAATGGTGTGAAGGTTTGGAGCTCTCCTGTCCCCCTTGCTGTCTTCAGCGTGTTTTGTTGCTGAATGGGGAAGGAGATGCTTCTGCCCATTTTAAATTATGGGCCCAGTTGGACCCATAAGCCCAATTTGGGCTTGATTCAACCGGTTCGGTCCATCCTGTCCAACGTTGTGCCAAATTTTTTAAAATTTGTGTCAAAATTCTCATTTTGAAGAGTTCTATTCTTTTTTAATTTACTTTTTTAATTTTTCTAATTAAAATTCAATTTATTGACTAATTATTTACTAATTTTAGTGGAGTTTACATCCTACCCACCAAATTAAGAATTTTGTCCTCAAAATTCAGAGTTAGTTACCTGAAAAGAGGTGTGGGTAGTCCTTCCGCATATCTGACTCAAGCTCCCAGGTATGCTCTTCAATTCCAGCCTGGCTCCAAGCTACTTTCACCAAAGAAACTTCTTTTCCGTGTAAATGCTTGATACTGTTATCATCAATCCTAACTGGGGTTACTGAAAGCGTCAAATCTTCTTTCACTTGAACCGATTCTGGTTCTAGAACATGACTAGGATCAAAAGTGTATTTACAAAGTTGCGATATGTGAAACACGTCATGCAGGTTCGAAAAATGTGGTGGTAAAGCTATTCTATATGCCACTGGTCCAATTCTCTTCCGGATTTCAAACGGCCCAATGTAACGGGGATTTAGCTTTTTAGTCTTGATGGATCTCCCTATTCCGATGGTTGGAGTAACCTTCAAGAAGACGTGTTCTCCTTCATCAAACTCTAAATGCTTCCGCCTTTGGTCAGCATGGCTCTTCTGACGGCTTTGAGCTATAAGCATTTGGCTATGGATTTTCTTTATTTGCTCAGTGGTTTCACTTATCATTTCAGGTCCTAACAAGCTCGTTTCCCCTGCTTCATACCAACATAACAGAGATTGGCATTTTCTTCCGTACAAAGCTTCATACGGAGCCATTCCAATGCTCGCATGATAACTATTGTTGTAAGCAAACTCCACTAGAGGCATATATCGTTACCCAGGAAAACTCGTATCTCAGATATCATCATTTCGTAAGCCGTTTAATATTCATAATCATTTTATAATCATTCATTAAAGCCATGGCATCATAACTTCACTTAACATCCATAACTCTTTCTTATAACTCATCATGTTTACCTCTTTTTTCTTCCCCATGTTACTCCAAATTCCTAACTTCCCCTAATTACTAAGCTTACTAGTAAAATCTAGGGTTAACAGGGTGAAAATAGAGGTTTAGGGGTTTGAAACCATGTTTAGATCATAAAAATACAGGTGCTGGAAAATAGAGTGTGTGCGTATGCACACATGTGTGCGTGCGTACAGCTTAAAAGAAAACAGAACATGTGCGTACGCACGAGTGCGTTCGTGTGCACACCAATCAGGAATTACTTGGTGTGCATGCCCCTCACCCATGCGGGCGCCACCAGCAGAAAGTATATCCTGGTGCGTGCGTACGCACAGATAAGTTTCTGCTACTGCTGGGCGCGTGCGCACAACAGTGTGCGTGGGCACACACCAGAATTCCTAATTCTGCTGCAACTTTAAAAAAATTCAGTTTTTAGCACCGGATTTCCGGCATCCATAACCTCTTATACAAAATTTGGTCCCGCAAACCTTGTATCGTTTTCAAGCTTATAAAACCTTCTTTAATTTGAAACAAACCTCATTTCCATCCAAAATTTGAGGAGCAAGTTATGGACTACCAAAGTTTATCAAAAATCACTTTTTACTAAATTATACCAAACCCCCATTTTTACCAACTTCACACTTTCAACCAAAACAATTCCCATGCCATTAACCACCAAACCTGCACATTTGCAACATTATGTGTCCTTGTTCATTAACACCAACTACTAACACATTTATATTTCATACCAATCCATCAATCATCATTAACCAACCAACAAGCAACAAACCACAAAATTTCATTATCATATATTAACAACATCATCAACTCACCATCACTAATTCCAGTAACTCATATTCATTAATTCCAACACCAACATCCACACCAAAATCAAAACCTAACCTTGTTCAAGGTGTATCAACAAAACACTAAGCCGTTTACATATTCAAACGTTCATTCCTACCCTGCGGTCATCTAGCCTAAGTTTTCACAGAGCATTACATATTAAATGCGCGAAACCTAAACCATACCTTGGCCGATCACCACGTTTGGTCCAAGGCAGCCACACTAGTCACACACACAGCCCTACAAGCTTGAGAAATCAATCAAAACCTTAGCACCAATCTTCCACCAAGCCTCTAAATATCCACAATTCAATTCCAACGCATATGTACATACTTAATTCACACCTATTACACATGTATACTTCAAATTCAGATTTTACATAATAAAATCAAGAATTGGTTAAGGTTTAGGTGATCCTTACTGCACCCACGCACATAGCAACTCAAACCCGATAAGCTCCGCAAGCTAAATCGAACCTAGAACACCGAATTTGGCAAAATCTCATTATAAGGGCACAATTTCACAAATCAAAATGGGGTAGAGAATCTGAAATGGGATTGTGGCTTACTTGTAAAATTGATCCGATAGAAACGTAGAGCTCGACGTGCTGGACGCGTGGCCACAAATAGTGCGGCGATCGGAGCTCGAACGGAAAAGTTATGGCGGATGGAAGTAATGGTGAGGTTTTGGAGCTCTCCTGCCCCTTGCTGTCTTCAGCATGTTTTGTTGTTGAATGGGGGAAGGAGATGCTTCTTCCCATTTTAAGTTATGGGTCCGGTTGGACCCACGTGCCAGGTTTGGGCCCGATTCAACCGATTCGGTCCAACTTTGGGCCAAAATTTTCAAAATTAGTGTCAAAATTCTCGTTTTGAAGAGTTCTATCCTTTTTTATATTAGATTTATATTTTAAATTTTTCTAATTAAAATTCAATTTATTGACTAATTATTTACTAATTTTAGTGGAGTTTACATCGGGTTGGCTATATACCCGACATATGAGACTCATCAGCCATAGGGCAGACATACATCATATGCATATGTGTGTTTTATTTGATTGTGCATTAATTGGGCTTGCCTATGTGATTATTATGCTTACCTGCTATATTTGCTATATCTGTATCCTACCTGCTATTATTTGCTGTCTGCTTATGGTTTTTCATTTATAAACTTTAAGATTTAAATCTGAGTGTCGGAGTTCTATGATCGCCTCTGACTTTCTCAGAATCTTATATATTATATATGTGGGCACCATTACTATGCTGAAAACCTCTGATTCTCATTCTATATCTATGTTGTTGTTTTCAGATGCAGGTCGAGATGTGCCTCGCTGAGCGTCTAAAGTTTCCTGTGCAAGTGAAGTTTGGTTATTTTGAGATATATTTTGTATTTATGCTATGTATATATGTATATAGATTCTCCTTTTTATATATTTTATATTTGTCCCTCCTAGAGGTTGACTTGGAGAAACAGGTGCTTGTTATTTTGTTTTCAACCTTCTTTTGAGCTAAACTATCTATTTTACAATTATCCACGCGAGTGTGAAACAATTTTCTGTTTTCGCTTGGTTTAGCTTATTTTTCAAGACTCCTAGATATAATTTCTTTCATCTATATATTTAATAAGTACTTTCTTTTAGAGGTCGTATTTCCTCGCCACCTCTACTTGACGACTTAAGTGTAAAACTATGTGTAGTAGGATGTTACATGTTGTGTGTAAATTATCAAGATTTACAGAAAAATCTAACGACCAATATTGGAAAGTTATAACAAGAGTTCTTAGTTATTTCAAGAAAACCATAAACTTAGGATTACATTATAGTGATCATCCTTCAATTTTGAAAGGTTATTCCGACACAAGTTGGATTACAAGTCTTAGTGACAATAAATCCGCTTCAGGATGGATTTTCACCGTAGGTGGTGGAGCAACAAGTGAGGCATCAAAAAAATAAATGTATATTTTATATTCTACTATGAAGGCTGAATTTATAACTTTATAGGCACAAATAAAAAAACGTAATGGCTTAGAAATTTCTTATATGATGAGATAAAACTGTGGCCACAGTAGTTAACAACCATTTCAATTTTCTGTGATAGTGAATTAGTCATATCTTAAGCATATAATAAGGTTTAAAATGGGAAGTATAGACATATAAATTTGAGACATGAGTTTGTTAGACAATGAATAGAGGATGATGTAATTACCATCACTTATGTAAGATCTCAAGAAAATTTAGCAGACCACTAGTTTCGATGTTTAATGAGTAATAATAATCTATTTAACAACTAGAGCACTAAGGTATAGTGATACTTGCTTCAAATGTTCGTGATATGAAGATTTTAAGTGTTATTTAGAAGATATTATTTTACATTTTTAGAATGTTTTAATTTGATCTATTTTGATTTTGTTTATTTAATTACTAGATTGGGCATTATGTTTGTGAGCTTAGGATTTTCTATATTTTAACGTAATAAGAGGTTATAAATACCTCATAAACAAGGGTAGTCATAATATAAAATGGTTTAGAGGTTTGAAAACCCTTTTTTTGGTTTTGTTATGAAACCATGGTGTGGACAATTCAAGTTGAGGAGTCCATTCGATTCAATTACAAACTATGGCGTTGACAAGTTAGGTAGAGGTGTCCCTTTCTTGTTGCGTCAAGAAATTGGGTAGAAAGTAGAGTGATTCTCTTTGTACTCAATTTCAATCTATCCTTTTTATTTCTATTCAATTTCAATGTATCTTTTTTTATTCAGTTTGAATCTTTATCTTTTTGTTTATCTTTTATTTATTTATCATTTGGTATCAGAGCTCAAATATTAGATCTGAACTAGGATATATCTGTGTGTCACTTCTTTATCTCTGCTCTATTTTTGTTTTAGGAGACAAAAATGGGAGTCTCTTTACTCGATAGGAGACAAAACTAAAAATATCTCTTAAAGTTCTGTTAATGATACAAAAATAATTTTTGCAGTAACGAAGGCCAAAATTTAACCTCCTTTCTCATAGTCCTTGAAAACCATTAGTAGTGAATATGTGATTGAATAGTTTTAAGTTTATATCCCTATACTATAATAGAAAAAATTGAAATAATAACTATAAGAATTGAGATTTGGTAGACGTAATTCAATTCTAAAAATTAATTTATAAGATAAAGAATGATTTATATTTAAAAATTATCTAAAAACTTTTTTTTTTTGTAAAAAATCTGAAATTTATAATACATCTTATCTTCTTCACATCTAAAAATATTTGTGACCCACTATAATACTGGATTAAATAGATTTTAATACTTAAAATTGAGATTAAATGAGTTAGCCTAACTCAACTCTAAAAATTAGTTTATAGATAAGAGAAGTCTTATACTTATAAAGACCTTATCTTTGAAAAATGTGAAACTTATAACAAGCACGTAAGAAAAAGTAATTGTTGCATAAAAAGTAATTATCTTTTTTAATATAACAATATGTAATTGAATATATATGTAAAATTTATTTATACTGTGAATATGTTAAATTAAAATTCTTTAAAAAAATTATTTCAAACATTATTATAACAACAATTTCTTTTTAATTGTTTCTTTTAAAATTTCAGTATTTTTTCTGGACATTCAAAAAGACCTGATATATGTTTCTTACTTAGTTTACCTATTTTTGTCATGCTCATTATAATGCGAGTTTATTTACGTCATTATTGTTTTCTTGTGTTGCTCAGTTGGTAATAATGGTAGATTTAAATGTATATATACCTTTTTTTGTTAAATAATTACGTAATATTATGTGATACATTTTTAGCATGTTTTGTTAGACATGAATTAATTTTAGGAAGAAATTTGAATGTAGGGTGAGAAAGCTCTTCCCCCAACTTTTGTTTCAACTCATGGTGAAGAATTAGGGACAATGTTTTATGTCATTGACAAGTTAGATAATTGTTTAGTGCTGGAGCTGAAAAAAATAATGATCAGTTGCTCATAATTGACTACTCATTTGAACAGATTAGAACTTTTTATTTAATCAATAGAGGGGTATCTGTTCAATTTAGGTATGTCGGTTTTGGAATTTTTTTTATTTCATCGTGGAATTACGACAATCAACCCATCCAAGTTCACCTTGATCCTCATTCATATGTGCCTAAGCTAATGGACCCAGAGACACTTGATAATATATCAAGAGTGTTCCACATAAAGTATATCAATATTGACGAGGACTCATCACCTGATGTGATGGTTCTATCTGGGTCTGAACCATCTTATGATGAGTTTTCATCAGACGGTGATGAAAACAATGATCAAGATGGAATACTGGTTGGGGATAATCCACAAAATCTGATAGATTTGTCTGGTTGAAGCACTTTATCAATGGAGGGCAACGAACAAATAACGAGACAAATGAATTGTCTGATCATAGGTAATGCTAAATGTAACTTTTTTTCCTTTTGTTTTGGATTTTAATATCATGGTATAGATTGGTATTTTTTAATGTGGTGACTAATATGTTTAAATTATCCTAAACTAGATATACTCCAGAGGTTTATTATCAAAAGACTATCACAGCTTCGAATCTGGGTCAATCTAGACTAGTAAGTTGATCTCAAAAGAGTGATTTCTTTTATTTCTTTATTCTTGCAAGCATATTAAATATTCTTCCTAAATCTGTTATTCATTGTGTATGAAAATATTATGTTTATCTTAACTATGAATTATTCATTGCAGTATTTGGCTTCAAAATTTGCTACGTATCTTAAATTATCTGGAGATGGTTCGATTTGGACGATCACTAGTCCACGTTTCAATGTAGAGAAGAATGTGTTCTTTTTTCACTTATTGAAAAGTGGAAGAAGAGGTGGAGAATGGAAGTTTGGGGTCGGGTGGAATAAATGTTGTAGAGTATACAATTTAAATGAGGGGGACAACATTACCTTGAAACTCGACTCGATACGTAACCGCCAGATAGAGTTGTCAATTCAGCGATGTTAGGCCTCCTATGTATAACTCTGTTTGATAAATATTTTGAACTATATGTTAAATTGTTTTGGACATATTTTGTTTTTTGATTAATGAACAAATTTATATATGTTGTAAATATTTTGTTTTGCTATCAATAGATATCTTGACAATCTATGTTTTTAAGATTATGCATAATAGAAAACTACATCTTGACAATCTATTAATGTGTTCTTTTAAAGGTCTTTAGATTACATTAAGCCCGTGCATTGCACGAGTTATCACGCTAGTATATATAAATAAGTCAATATATAATATATTTGTGTCTCATTAATACATATAAATTGTTAGAAACAAGAAACTAAATTGAAAAAAGGATTGTATATTATTGAGTGTAATCATATTCAAATTATTTGGAATGATACAATATAAAGGGTATTTATAGGTACTAAGAGAATCGTAATAATAAAAACGTAATCTCCTATAATAAATATTTAGATATATTAAATAATACTAATTGATCCTAATTATATTTTAACATAAACGAAGAAAGGAAAAAGAAAATCGTTATTTTATAATTTGATTTTTTGTAAGTATACGACGAATAATACAAAAATATAAAATAAAAGCAAACAAAAGAGAATCTATTTAACAGTCGACAAGAAGCCGTTGATCTAAATTATGAACAGGATCTAAAACTGAACAAAAGTAATGTACTAATTAATTCAATTTTCGTGAGAATATCTAGTTGTTCAAAGATTATATTCAATAGAAACATATATGCCAAGAGAAATAAAATTAAACCTTGTTGATAAATAAATAAATACATACATACATACATATATATATATATAAGATGATCTCTCTCTCTCTCTCAATAAATTACATACTACGTGAATAGATAGATATAAAGTCAACATTCAAATAGAGAATAAATCAGCAGTCAACACCCAAACCATGGAGTGATATATATAGCTCGTAGAGTAATTAAAAAAACAAATATCAGATAAAAGCATAAGTTACTTATTTTAGAGATTATATATACATACTATTGACAGAAGAATTTTAAATGTTCCAAAAACATCAATATTCTAATAATTTTAATTATAAAAAATATATAATATATATTAATTAAAATTAACTGAAACACCTATATTTCAAGAATAATAAAAAAAAAAATTCATACTATTATATCAAAAGGGGATGGGATACTACGAGCAGCCATGAATAATTATGATATTTTTACCTACTACGACTTTTGATGCAGTTATTGCAACGTATAACCAATAAGAATCAAATGATGATATAAAGTTAATAGTATTTTATAAAATATATATCTTAATCTAATAATCGTATAATAATATGTAATGAAAAGCGCAAACTTAATCCAAATCGAACATCAATAAACATATAAAATAGAAGAACTTGTTATTTATAGATTTTTTAAACAAATATATTATATTGATTTTCAAGTATATAAAAACTATAGAAAATGATTAACATAAGATTTTCAAAAGATGGTCCATAACGTGTAAGTTTCTAATCCAACAATAGTATTTAAAAAAAAAAAGTATACAAAAAAAAATCTATTATCAAGGGTATAACATTTGCTTAAATCAATACTAGTAGTCTTGTATCATTTAATTATTTGAACTAGTATAAGTGAGTGTTGTTTAAATTTTTATGTTTATGTTACAAATTCGTTTTTTTAAGCATTATATATAAGCATAAATTAAACTTGAATTAAACCCGGACCCAAAGAAAAATTTAAAGCAATTAAAAACATTCAAACTTATTGCATCCATGGTCATTCAAAATCTGGTCCCTAAGAATTAAGGACTAAGGAGTTGAATTAATCCAAGTCAATTTCTAAAGAAATTGCCTAAAATTCAAAAAGACTAATAATATATCATAATATGATTTATACATAATGTGAGACTCTAATTAATAAGTGGTAAAAAATGAAACTGCAATATTTAAAAAAAAAAATCTCGTCTACGTTCAAAGTTTTGCCCCGACTAATTCCAACCCAAATCGGATACGTAGTACATCAAGTTATGATAGATGAGTTTCCTAATGTGATCTTGTTTAAATGATATTAATTAAATTGTTTACTACTTAAACCAACCCTATGTTGGTATGAAAGTAATCAAAGCATAACTTTAAAACTCTTTTGATTTGGTTAAAGTAACTGAGAAAAGCAAAAATAATTATAATTATAGTAATAATAAATAAAATAAAACCTTCTTTTTAAAAATAAGTTATATATATAAGACAGGGATCTCGCTAGGGACAATGTGTACAATGGGTTATTGTATTACAAAATGAACATCTTTTATATTATTTAGAATAACCATCCGAGTACTAAGGATAATAAGTATCTTCCTAAAAAATTAAATTGATTTTAAGGTTCACCAAAGATCAAACTCTTGACTTTTCGGATCTAGTGCTCTAATACCATGTCATGATACCACTCATTTCAAAAACTTCAGCTGATGAGAAAAGGTAACACTAATAATTATATTTCTAATACTGTATAAATCTCCATTGTAAGTATTCTATTGGCTCCTCATACTTTTTCATAAGACAGAAAAATAGTAGGTCAGGTTGTTATATATCTTTGTTTTAACTTTTAAAGTACTAGACAATTTAGCTTACGAAAGACATAAGAATTTGTTCATCATCCTGCAACCACCTCCATGAGCATTATCCCAACATTTCATTCTACATACATCAACAACATTGTTACTTTGACTACTAATCTTCTTAATATAATTATATTCCTTGTTGCATTTTTTTTATTATTGATTCGGCGTATTTACTTTTGGGGAGAATAAAATATTAGCTATTTCTGACAATTGTTCAAACATTATTAGTCTTTGTATTTACAACCCATTTAGTGTGTAATGATCGAAAATCTAGAAAATCTTTTCTATCAAATGTCTCTTTAAACAAAGGGGGGTAGCAATCTTCCGTACAACTAAATTTGATGAAGTGAACGTGCTTAAGTGAGCATTCTAGATACTAGAAAAAAAAAATTAAAGGTGATACTAGACAAGCGTTTTTGTAATTATGTCTAATTAAGTTAAGTTTAATAAAAAAAATAACAATATACGTATGTGTTATTGGTTTTTTTTTTCGCATAATTTTAGTACATAAATTTTTATTAGAAAGCACAGAAAATTATTTATATAGTACATAAATTTTTACATAATATACAAATTTTTATACATAAAATAAATTTATTAATATAATATATAAATTTTTACATATAGCACAAAAATTGTATTCATAGCAAAAAATTTTTTATACAAATATATTTTATTGGTTAGATAAGTTAATTGTGATTCTTCAATAATTTATGTATTGTATATATTTTATTGGTTGAATCTCAATATTTTGGATATAATGTAATTCTATAAAAAATTTTGTGCTGTATATCAAAATTTTATGTTACGTACCAAATTTTTTATGCTGTGTATCAAAATTTTGGTATGTATTTTATTGGTTGAGTATCAATATTACGTTCTATATCTATTTTTTAAAAATTTATGTTGTGTATTAATTTTTTTGTGTTTGCATCAAAATTTGTGCTATTAATCAAAATTTCTATACTTTAATTTCTTAAATATATATAAGAGAAAAAGAAGATGGAAAAGATGATGATGTTGATGATAATAATAAAAGAAGACGAAGAAAAAAAAAATGACCATATTTAAATAAAAATGCACGTATTTGACTCGATTGAAATTTAGTTGGTAAAATTATTTGACTGCTTAACTTTATTTAAAAATTAAATGATATATATGTTTTGATTATGTTAGCTACAAAATGGTTACATTTGACCTAATGTACATTTGCTTGTCCCGAATAAATTATGGTTTTCAACGCCAATTAAAACTAGACTAAGAACTAATTAAAATTTTCTTGCTGTGATTGGTAGGATGTTATTAATATTTGGCTACTTAATTCATGAGGTTTTCTATGGGATTATGAGAGTAATAAGGGTTTTGTTTAATTAGTACTTAACATTGATTAAAGAAGAAGAAAAATTCTTTAAAATTGGGAATTCAACTCCTTCAAAATTAATAAAATCATTCATCTACGTTTTTAATCATATTCTCTAAGGATGTATGTAGTTCAAATATTATTTTGTTACAAAGATTTTATTCTCATGAGAATTACATATACCCAAAAGAAAGGTGGAAATCGAAATTATGATATTTTGATTTCCTAGAATCAAACTTGCTTGAAAATAATTTTTTAAACTTTGAACCAAACATAAATATATAATATTCTCATCTTAAAATTCTTAGGAATTATTTATAATTCCCCCAACCACACGCACTTTAAATTCTTTGCTACAAGATTAAACTACAGATTATTCATTCTCTTTTTTTGCTTGTTTACTTGCGGCTTATTTTTTCATCCAACATTAGTGTATGGCAAAATTTAGAACTTTAACTTTTTTTCGTTTATTATTTGCCAGTTTTTCAACTTGAAAAAGTCAATGTGTCGGTTTAAGAAACTTTGTGAAGAGTGCATTTACTATTTCGGTTATCTTGTCGCTTTGCTTCTAAATTCTAATAATAAATCTTCTAAGGTCATATCAGTAATTTTGGATAAAGCTAAGAATTATCACTTAAGATATGTTTGTTTTTTAGGACTGGAACTATATATTATATTTGGTGATAAAAAATTATAATTAAGATTTCAATTTTAAAACACAAATTTCAATTTTTTTAATATCTTTAAAAAGTATAAATTAAAATTTTAATAATATATTTTTTAAAAAATATTTTTATTTAAAATATAATATTAAAAAATAATTCAATCTATTATATTTTATACTAAATATAATACAAAAATTTAATTTAATATTTTAATTTTCAATCTCTATTTTTTACTCTTAGTAAATATGCAAAACGAACTGGGATGAACATTTTATTTTTTGCAGTTTGTATTTAACTATTAGTACATTGGGACGGATGAAGAGGAGGGGAAAATAATTCACATTCCTGAATACTCTTCATCCTTTTATTTTTTTAAAAAAAATCATAATGGAAGAAAAATAAATAAAAAAAAGTAAAAAAAAAAATTTTAGTGAAAGTCTTAATTTCTTGGGGCCCAATTATACATTAACTGTAATCTAGTTGATTATAATTATAGTTATAATTATAATTCTTTCCTTTTCGAAATAATGAAAGGAGAAACATAAACTCATTATAATATTGCATTATGGTTGAGATGGACCAATTAAGGTCTGGTTGGCCCCCTTACCACTTAATGATTCACTTTATTATTATTATTCAAAATTCCCAATTGGCTTATAATAAGTTGGAATATATATTACATGATAATTTTAAAAGTATATTAACATAAAAAATTAATTTTTCATATAATATTAAATAAAAGTATTTAATAATATCAACTAACCAGATCTAATTTTATGTGCGACTTCTAGCAAGTAAAGTCATTGTAAAGTCAAAATAATTAAATGATACTATAACAACACATGATTAAATTGTTAATGAACAAACTTTTATCTACCATGGTAAAAAATAATTTAATTTCTATGTATGATTAGTATAAAAAATTCAAGAATAAAATGAGAAATAAATCTCTAAAATTTTATATTTTAAATAAATTAATTTTTAAAAAAATATTAATAAAATTTTTTATAATAATGAACGTGAATAAATTAGTTTAAATTAAAATTTTATATCTTAATTATAAAAATTAATT
>NC_029772.3:104500408-104539824 GCF_000817695.3 Arachis duranensis | reverse complement strand
ACAATTACTAATTTTTAATATAGATTTTTTTATTTAAATTAAATAAATATAGTATTTACTAAATAAATAAACGTTGAAGAAATGATCAAAATACATTCTCAGTCATACTCAGATAGTGAGCATTGTCCAAAATAGCCACATCTCGGGTGCACTGATCCCATGTCGTGATAGGGTGTCTACGAATCATAACTCGGATGCAACCGTAATATGAACATAAGCATATCTCAGATACATTGCACTTAAGATATGCGCGTTTTCTGATTCGCGTCAGTGCATCCGAGATAAGGAAAAATATCAAAATGCCCCCACATTTGAGATATAGTCAAGATTATAATTAGGATCTCAGCACCCAGGATATGTATATTATGTTATAGATGTCTCTGTACCCAAAATGTGTTGTAGAATAAGTTTATTTATAGAGACCATCCCAATACCTCTCCTCACACAATTCATAAACCATTCTTCTCTTTCTCTTCTTTCGGTTTTATTCTGATGGAGAATAATCAATTCTTCTTTGTGGTGGTTTATCTCAATAGGATAGTCAAACATCGTGATGAAAGAGTGATTTTTGAGTTTGACAAGACTGTGATGTTGCGCACTTAACGGGTTGATACCCTGGATGCGCTAAAGACAGTCATGCTGAGTAATATGGAGGGAGTAAGAACATAGGAGGTTGGGCAGGTTGTATATAAATTTCTGTACGCGCTTCCGAACGGTGGATTTACCAACCGGTTATTCTGGATAGATGGGGATCAACATGTGAGGGTAATTTTCGACGTACATGCACGGCTGATGTCCCAACATGTGATGGAGTTGTATGCTGCGGTCCGTAACGTAGTTGTTGGTAATGGGCCGTCTCCTTCGGCTCCTAAAGTTGTGTCGCTCGAGGCGACACCGATCCACTATGCCCACCCTCATGATAGTGCCGACGGTTCTGATAGTGAGGGTAATTCAACCTATGTTGCCGGATCCGGGTCGTCAAGCGATACAGTGTCAGAAGATGAGTTTGTACCAGAGACTCCCAGCGGCGGTGTTGGTAGGTTTCTACTGCCTCCCCCTTTGGCCATTCCTCGACTGTCGGATGTTCCTTGCCATTATCAGACGTTGAACTTGTATGCAATGCAGCCGGACGATCTTTTGAACGCTGGGGACGGAGAGAATTGCGACACGGATGGTGGGGTAGAATTCTGAATTGGGCATAGGTTTAGCAACAGAGAAGCAATCTTAATGTTGGTGAAGAACTACAATATTCGACGGAATGCGGAGTACATAGTTCTGGAGTCAAATAGGGTTAAATATCACTGTCGATGCAAGGAATTCACCAATGGTTATAACATTGTGACTAGTATTTGGATGCTTTGGGTATACTTTCCCATGAGATGGTGGATTGGGCTCTTCGTTTCAAGAAGGATTTGTGGTTGCAACATTACGACGAAGGTCGTCGGTATGGTCACATGACAACGAACCTATCGGAGTGTATAAATGCCATGCTGAAGGGAACGAGGAATCTTTCAGTAGCAACGATTGTTTGGACAAATTATGAGAGGTTGTAAAAGTTGTTTGTGTACAGAGGACACAAAGCATATGCTCAGTTACAGGGTGGACAAATCTACTCATAGTGGCTGTTAGCAGCTATAGATAACAACATAGAGAGCCTGCCGATGATGCGAATCACCCATTGTGGTTATAGGGCATCCGTTTTTAGCGTAGAAGAGATGGAGCTGGTGGATGGTTGGTCACAGACTTCATATCGTGTTCGTCTAACCGAGCGTACATGCGATTGCAGCTTGTTCCAGTCATTGTATTACTCATGTCGACACGCCTTGGCGGCATGTGCAGCTGCGAGTATTGAGTGGGGTCATTTTGTGGACCCCATGTATACGATGGCCTCTATATTCAAGATATATGAGAGGGAGTTTTTGCTGATACCAGACGAAAAGGTGTGGCCTCCATGGTACGGTGCACGGATGAAGCCCAACTCAGTCATGCGAAGGAAGGCATCGGAAAGGCCGGTATCCACTTGGATCTGGAATGAGATGGATGCGATTAAGCGTGCAGAGAAGAGATGTGGGCTCTGCCGCGAAATGGGCTCTGCCGCGAAAAGGGCCACACCAGACATGGGTGTCCCAATGCGTGCTACTCGGATTCATGACGACGTATGCAATTTAAAGTTTAGGCCTTTTGATTCCAATATTATCACTTTGATGTAATGATTGTTAACTAATGTGTTTAATGTGTAATGAAGCATGATTTCTGTATAACTAGTTACTTTCGATATTACGGGCCCATTTTTTATCTACAACACTACAATATTTTCGTAAAAAAAGCATTCACCAAAATAGATAAACAAATAGAGAACGAGTCTGATAATACCTTGGTAATTTTCCTTTATCTCGGATGCAGTGACCCGAATCAGAAAACGCGCGTATTTCGGGTACAGTGTATCCGAGATATGCTTATGTTCATATCACAGTTGCATCCAAAATATGATTCGCAGACAGTCTATTAGGCTCCGTTTGGTTGATGTATAGGATGAGACATAGACACAAAGACACAGACACTAAAAACATAGACATAAAATATTTGTGTCTATGTATTATGTTTGGTAAAGATAATGAACAAGACACAAATATTTGAAAAAGTCTGAATTGTCCTTCATTCAACCACAAATTTTATCAACACCGCTACACATCCATCACCTCAAAGGCTACATGTCATAACTATTAAATTTTTATTTCTTTCGTATTTTTTTTCTTCTAATATCATTTCAAATTATCATTTAAATATTAAATATATAATTTTTTTTGGAAAAAAATAGAAAATCAAAGTCCGAAATTTATCAAAGATTAATTAAAATTCAAATAAATAAAAAATTAAATGTATAATTTTTTTAAGAAAATAGAAAAATAAATTTGGTTGTAGAATTTAAAAGAGGAAGTAAAAAAAAGAAATATTTGAAGGGATAAGAGGATAAATTTTGAAAATTTAAAAATTGAATAAAGATAAAAGAGTAAAAAAGTAGTGTCTCACAAGTTGTGTCTCAGTGTCTCATTAAATTGGAGGTACACTAATTTAGTGTCTCCGTGTCCATCTGTGTCTTCCCGTGTCCATCAAAAATCTGTGTCTCACCAAACCAAACAGCAGACATGTGTCACCGTGTCCATGTCTCAATGAGACATGGACATCAACCAAATACTACCTTACAGCACGGGGTCAGTGCACCTGAGATGTGGCCATTTGAACAATGACCCTCAGTACTCAAGATGTGACTTAGCATGAATTTTAATAATTTCTTCAACGTTTATTTATTTTGATAAATACTATATTTATTTAATTTAAATAAAAAAATCTCTTTTAATATACATGTATATTTAAAAATTAAAATTGCATAAATATTTAATCATATATTATTACATCAGTACAGGTATTTGATTATTTAACTATTTTATTTATTGTATTATTCGTTTAAAAATATAAATATATAACTGAATAAAAGAGAAAAGAGCAACCTAGTGTAAAGTGTTATACAAAATGTAATATGTAAATGGTCTAATATATATAATGCAAAGTTTCAGTGTTTAATTTCGTAATTTAACCCATAACATATAAAAAATCCTACAAATACATCTCAACTGGTATCCCAACATTTTCTTTTTACCTAACTAATAAACACTAATGTAAAAAATTTTTACAATGTTACTGCACAGCAATGAATCTGAATCTTCTCAAGATTAGCATATGACTAATCATGAAGAATTCAAAGTTACTTACATGATAACAACAAATTACCTAGTTTAATTAAAAAGAAAAATAAATAAAAAAGCGTCTGGTGATAAAATTTGTAGTGATAAAGTATAAAGAGTATCCAGTTACATAAGTGCGACAACAAAGTGATGCTCCATCAACATACACTAGCATGGTGATAATTAGATGCATGGTATTTGGGCAAGTGAGCAGAAAACAAAATTAGCGAAAGTATTATGACACAATAATTATCTCATCTCATCATAAATCAAATAATTTGGAATGGGAATGAGTGCTTTAGCCTTATAAACAAAAAACCAAGGAAGTTGCCTTACATGCCACGTTTCTCTTTCTCTCTCTTCCCCCAGATAGCAGTAGTATTTAGGTGCCTCCTTTTTCTCTCCTTCGTTTTCCCTTCTCATTATTCACATCCATCTCCATATTCCATCTCTCTTTCCTCTCCCCCCCTCTCTCTATATATTGAAAGTACAATAATATAAGTAAGAAAGAAAGATCAGAGCGAGTGAGTGAATGAAATGGAAAAAGTGGCATCATTGGTGTTGAAGGAAGAGGAGCAGATGGATTTGCCACCGGGGTTTCGGTTTCACCCAACTGATGAAGAGCTCATAACCCATTACCTATACAAGAAAGTTATTGACACCAACTTCGCCGCGAGAGCCATTGGCGAAGTCGACCTTAACCGCTGCGAGCCTTGGGATTTGCCATGTAACTAACACCGCCAACATCAATTCATTATCTTCTATCTCTCTCTCTAATTTTCTGATTATTTTACTTTTATTTGTTTAGGGAAAGCGAAAATGGGAGAGAAAGAATGGTATTTCTTCTGTGTGAGGGATAGGAAGTATCCGACCGGGTTGAGGACAAACCGGGCGACCGAGTCTGGGTACTGGAAGGCAACCGGGAAAGACAAGGAGATTTTTCGAGGCAAATCGCTCGTCGGAATGAAGAAAACGCTTGTCTTCTACAAAGGAAGAGCACCAAAAGGAGAGAAAACAAACTGGGTCATGCACGAGTTCAGGCTGGAGGGGAAATTCTCCATCCATAACCTCCCAAAAACCGCAAAGGTAAACCGATATACCCTGTTTACTGTTTAATTTCCTCTGTTTTTCCAACTTGGAATTTAACAATCTTTCTGGCAGAACGAGTGGGTGATTTGCAGGGTGTTTCGGAAGAGTTCAGCTGGCAAGAAGGTTCACATCTCTGGAATCATGAGGCTCGACACTTTCCGAACCGAATTGGATTCTTCCGGTCTACCTCCCTTGACGGAGACCTCGCCCTCTTTCGACACCATCCATGACGAATCGCCTTACGTGCCCTGCTTCTCCAATCCAATTGATGTTCCAAGAAACCAAGCCGCAGGCGGAAGCGGAGGAGGAGGAGGAGTCTTTGGTGGTTCCTTCCCCAACAACTCCTCCTCTTCTGTTCCCGCCTATGCGGTTTCTTCCAACATTCTCCCAAGGATGCCGATTTGCGGCGGTTCCTTGTACTCTACTCAACATCAAGATCAGAGTATCCTGAGGGCGTTGTATGAATCGAACGAAAGGGAAATGATCAGTGTGTCACAGGAAACAGGCCTCACTACTGAGATGAACGTGGAAACCAATTCCGTGGTGTCCAATTTTGATTTAGGGAGGGCTCACTTTGAGAGTTTGTGGAATTACTGAAAATTTCAAGATTTAATTAACTACTAGGGTTTGATTGTGTTACTCTTGTTTGTTTGTTTGTTTGTGTATTTGTCTGTAGATTTTATGATTTACATTTACGTGTGTAAAGAGATTGTGCTCATGATACATGAATGTGTCATCATGTTATTATGTAAGTAAATCTTAAAAGTTGAATTTGTGAAATTAAGCTCTGTGATTTAGCATGTTATTTTTGTTTTCATGATAAAAAAGAAAGATATGAGAATGAAAAGTTATTATTTCAGTACCGTAGCTTGTTCGTGTTGCTTATCTGGATTGAATCAGTACAGTCCAGCTAATAGTAAAAAAGTATGAGGCGTGACCTTCATTCTGTTCATTTTTGAACGGTGTAATTTGGGTGCAGTTGACTTCACATGAAGTTGATATCTGAGAGCCGTTAAATAATTTGATTGATTTAACTAAATTTTCATCTAACGGCTCTAAAATATCAATTTCACGTGAAATCAACTTCACCTGAGTTTTCACCTTTCTGAATTCTATCTATATTTGATTAGTTAATCTAACTTAGTTTGGTAAAATTTTTTATTTTTTTAAATTATAACATCTATATTTTAATAAATTAAATTAAAAATAATTTTTAATAAACACAAATAACCAAAATTAAAGTTAAATTTATTTTTTTTATAATAAGCTTTTTCATATTAATATTTTTTAATAATTAAATATACATTTTTTGTTTTATTAATTAAAAATAATTTAAATATACAATTAGTTAGTAACAATTATATTTTTACATCGATGTCATAAAGTAATTGGTGTATAAATATTTTTTTTTTATTGTAGAAGGTGGGGACGGCACTTACCGTTACTCTTCAAAATTCCTCAAATTCTGTCCCGTTAAAAATTACTAGATATTCGTGTAGCAGTTACACGAATAGTCTTTCATTCATTTATTACTATAAACTAACATGTTTTAAATCGGTAAAAATATATCAATATTTATAGTCAATTTTAAGAAATCATTGATTGATTGATAATGCGTAAGAATTAACCTCTAATAATTTTTGTTATCTCTCTTCTTGTACACACGTGCACGCGCATACTTTGACATGGACATATTAATATTTAATAATAACAAATCTTCATTTACCTAATGCCTATGATTATGAAGCGCTCTCTGCAAATTAGGACTCTTCTGGGTTCTGAAGTTGTTTTCTCCCCTTTGTCTGACATGACACTGATTCATTATCAACCATATAAATTCAAACATTATTTTCACCTAAACCATTATGGGGTCTCTCTCTACGTGCTAGTGTTGAAAATAGATTTCAAACATTAATGTCTTTCAAAGTGCTCTACAAAGTACAAATTAACATATGGTTAATTAATTTTGTAATCTCAAGTGTGAGTGTGTGAGAGATTGAGGGAGAGCAACTTAATTATATGTATTCCAAATTAAATTAATAATTATGTTAAATTAATTTGGGTTAGTCAAGTAGAAGTAGTCAACTCACTCGTCCACTTAAGTAAGTTCGGAAGTTTAAATTATGCCATGTATAAGGATTTATTCATTGACCAACAAAAAACTCTTAAATAGAGTTTAGATTCGCGACAAATTAGTCCTTAATTTGTCAGACTTAATACTATATTAGATGTATATTAAAAATTTATTGCTTGTATATAATATATATAAAAATATAATATATACATTAATGTGTTCATAATATACATTAAAGATGAGTTATATAACATATACTTTCAATATATATAAAAATATAATATATACATTAAAAATTTATTGCTTATATAGTTAATTTGATAACTGATTTAAATGTGTTCATAATATTTTCATTAAATCAATTAACAAAATCTCAGAAATTAACTTGCCAGGGTCTTATGATTAAGCGTGATGTGTCTTAGTCTGTTGTCAATATTGAACGGAGAATTATGCAAACGCAACACCCAATATATATTATATATATATTTGAATATGACATGTAGGACCAGTTGCAAGGTTTCCCAGCAGAATAGCAGGGCCTATGTTACAGAGATTTAAATAAATAATATTAATAATAATTAAAAATAGAATATGGTCTTCAAAACATGATATAATAATTTCTTTTTTTATCTAAATTTCATCTCATTTGCATGATATATCTATTTTTCAGATATATATCTACTAGACTACATTCTTTATTTTAAAATTTGTTATTATTTTTGGAGATATTTAATTATAGGAGAAACAAAAATGATAAAAAGAAGCCCCATTTTAGGGTGGGATACTTTAACTGAATGAGGAAAAATACAATGGTTTTTGTCTGTATGTAATGACCATTAATTGTTTCATTCATTGATTCATTTGAATTTGTCAAAATCATTCATATCCCATTTTCATGATGGATGCATTCCGTTTTGAAGGTGTGATTGGCAATGACATGAGAACACTGATCTTCTTTTTTCTTATTCTGCCCAAAAATACAAAATATGCATATATCTTCTTTGTACCATGTGGTGTTTACATTTATGGCACATGATCAATCCTCCCTAAAAGTCCAACAATTTGAGTCCAGCACGTCTTCATCCTTTACTACATGGAAAAAAGACAATGGCAATTTTGTCTTTTTACACGTTTTTGCTCAACCTCACACCTTGTTTGATGGCAAATAAATACATAAAATAACAACACCTCTTCTCTATGGTTATATTTCATTTTCTTCATGATATAATGCCACCACCAATTACATTTATTCAACCCCCACCTTACCTTAGCAACTTAACAAGCATAACATGCCTCTTATTATTAAACCATTAATTTTAATTATTTGTTTGGGTCTTAGTATAACATATATAATAGATTAGATTAATAGAATTAATCAACCCTATAAAGTATTTTTTATCTTTTTTATCTTTTATCGTATGTATATTTTCTATATAATAAATCATATCTTATTTCATGTAAAGCATCCTTAAACATGAGAATTGTTATTTGTATAATTTTACATTAGTGGGGGATTAAATTATTAACTCTCATGTATATATGTGTGTGAATCTTTCAATTGATTGGTGCAATTGAGGTATAAGTTTAGAAACGCCAACTACCTTATCATCATCATCATCGTCACATTACATTTGTGAGTTAGGGGCTTTGTGGGTTTTAGGGTTAGAGTATTGAAATATGATTAGACTGTTAATTTAAAACTTTCAATGTGAATAATTTTTCTAACAAGAAATTAAACCAACGTTGAGAGGATAGTCATCAAGCCCGTAGCTCTTTGTGAATATTTGAGGCTCTTCGAAAGTGTTACATATTAATATTAAATGCATTATTTAATATAGGTAATTTAGGTATATATAATAATAAGTAGAGAAACTAAAGAAATTATTGAGCTATATATTATACAAGCTGCTGAATATTAAGGCATAGAAGGCTTGGCAAAATCCTAAGTGAGAAACTAAGAATAATTGAAGTGTGTGAAGGGTGATTTTGATGGCATGAAAATTCCCCTTGTGATGAAGATTCCATTGGCACCTGATCAGCTTGACCTGAATGGGAGAGCATTGAGAATTGGCCCACACTACATGATGTCAGTTATTGGACAAAGGTAGGTTCTTTTTAACGGTCGATACCTATGTTCTATCAACCGACCCCACTCTGCCACTAAAAACTAATCACCAATATTGTCTTTTATTTTCATAACAACTACTAAGTTAGCCTAAAAACTTTTCATATGGTTGTAAAATGCTCTAAAATAAAATGGGTCATACCGATGATTTTCAGATGCATGTACACATACATTCAAAATCAATCATTTTTTATTTTTTTTTCACACCTCACTCATGAGCGCATTGAAATTCTTTTTTAGGGTAAATTATTAAAAATGCATTTGAATTATTTTATTGTAGACAAAAATATTTTTAAATTATTTAAAAATGTGACAAAAATGCACATTCGTGAGTTAAGATGTTCTAGGTTAACGAAAAAATAATGTGACAAATGAAATTCTAATTCATGTTACGCTTTTTCATAAACAGAGTAAGTCTTTGATACGGTTGAACATTTTCGTGAACATGCGGCCGTATTATTTAAGAATTTCGTGCTAGAGGTTCAAATTCTCATACTCCAATCAATCAAGCAAGTACATTCTTCTGCGACTTTTAGTTCTACACTGTTTTTCTCTTTATGCTTCTTCTTTCCTTCATTGTGTTTCGTTGTGATCAATTTTGGTATGTGTTACACAATTATTTCAGATTTGATTGTCTAGGATTTATGAATCGACAATTTATCTAGCCGTTTTAAGGGTTTTTGGGTTCATCTTTTTCAGATCATTAATTGAAATTTGATATTAATTTGATTATGGCATCTCCTTTTAATAGCTGTTGAATTATTGGTTGCATGTGGTTGTGCATTTTATAATTTTTATGGCCAGTATAATGGTTCTAAAGATAAAAGTTCTAGTTATATTTATGGATTATGGGTTCAGTTGTGTGAATCATTATCAAGGTATGGGATTTATACTTAATCTATTTCATGAGTGGTGATGTGATTGACAGAGTTTCTCGAGCAATGTGGGTTTATAAACTCAAGTTCTATTTTTCGGTGGTTCCTTTATATTATGATAAAATCATTAGTTGTTCAAGTAAAGTGAATTTGATGTTTAAAGTATTTTTCTAATTCAAAACTGTTGGTCATAATATCTTTCTTGTTCTTTGTGACATTTTATGTGCATAGAAGTTTATTAATATTAAGTTATTGTTTTAAACATATGGTAATCTAATACATTGGCCAACTGTCATTGCTATTAGTAGGATGAGTATTTGGGGTAGTTGATTACTGTCATTGCTATGGTCTAATAATATGTAGATGCATTGTATCTTGTATTGTGTACTCTCTTCATTTTGGTGACGATTCCATTAATTGTTCATATGTTTAATTGCTTATTTCATTTTTTTGGGGTCAGAGTTTTCTGATGTGATGAGTTCTGCATAGGTTAAGGAATGGAGATGGATATGGAGTAAGAGTTTTTTTCTCCAATTTCATGTTCAATTTGAATTTAAAAAAAAAGTGACTATTGTGCCATGAATTTTTCTATAAAAAGATGGTTTGGAAACCACACTCAATGCAAGTATTTTACTGTCTTCTATTTTCTTTTAAGCTGTGTTTATTCCACATCCTTTCTGTTTATAGCTTAAACTATTACATAAAGTTGATTCTTCATTTTTTTTTGGTGCAATGCCTTCTCCATATGATATGATTTCTAGGATGCATCCTCCTAGAGAGGCATAGAGGCTGAAAGTCAGGGTTCTAAAAGTTTGGGTTGTACCCTCTTTTGATAACTATGATGTTCCTAACTCAATAGAGATGATTTTTCTTGATGAGCATGTGAGCTCCTATTAGCTATTGTGTTAGATTTGTTGCTACTTGTTACTTTGAAGTGTTCAACTTAAAGTTATATATTTTACTATTCTGATTTTTTTTGTTGGATTTTCAGTCTAAAAAAAATTCAAGCTACAGTTAAAAAATAACTTTTTAATAGGTTTAAGGATCATATACTTGAAGGCCAAGTTTACATAATGACATACTTCACTGTTGTCTTAAATCATGGTAGTTATAAAGCAACTCATCATGAATTCAAACTAGTTTTTCTTCACCGAACCACTGTTGTTCCTGTTGATGACGATGTTATTCCAAAGACTTGTTTTAACTTGTTTTCTTTTTCTGAGCTGCTGAACATGACCTAAAATTATGATTATTTAGTTGGTATGTATATCGTTGTACTTTTTTTTATTCAATTTTGTTTAAAAGAATTATGAAAATATTTAATATGTTGTGGTTCTTTGAAACAGATGTCATAGGTCTTTTAACTTCAGTGGCAGAAGAGAAAGAATATGCAAAAGAGAAAAAGATTGTGAAAATGATTGTGCTTGAATTATCTTCAAAAGAGTGTGTTGATTTAGTCATTTTTGGTGGTTTTTGTTGTCTTTTAATTCTACTTTTTTGTTATTTTTTATTTCATTGTTCTTCATCTTCTGATTTTCAGTCTTATAATACGTTGTGCATTGTTTGGAGAGTATGTTAATTAAGTAAATCATTTCTTAGCATTTGACTATGTGGAGCAGCCTGTTGTTGTCATTCAACTTGCTAAAGTCAAATTTTTTAGAGGTACTTTATTCAATTTCTTTAAATTTTGTTATTGCTAAACCAAGTGTTGTTTCAGATGATCTTTGCTAAACTCTTTTGGTATTGTTGTGTAGGTCAAGTAGGCCTCCAAAATGTCATGTGTGCCACTCAAATTATATTTAATCCTGATCTTCTTGAAGTTGTTGATTTTAGGCAGAGGTTAGCATGATTTATGTCACTGTTTTTTGTTTTCTTCTTTAGTTCCAACCAATCTAGAGTAATATTTACATGTATTTGCATAATTTTTATGTTAGCATGATTGAACAAGGTGTTAATGGTACCTAACTACTATTTATTGCCAATGAGGGTAAAGTAGTATCCTTGGAAGATGATTTCATGAGCTTAACTAGAAGATGCACTATTGAAGAGCTCTAAGATAACAATGAGGTTGACATTTATTAAGTTAGTTATGTTTATGTTTAAAACAAATTAATAAAAAAAGAATAATTTTTAAATTTGTTTTATGTTTTATATTGTTAATTATTTTTAAATGTGCATTGCCTAAAGGGTTCTTTTGTCATTTTTGGTACAATCAAAGGTATTGTTGAAGATGCAAGTTGGTGGTATTCTGCTTGTATATGTGAAAAAGGGTATCCATCCTCAAAATGGTGCATACTACTATGACTTCTATGTGAAGCATATAACTAATATCACTCTGAGGTAATAATTTTTTTTCAAAATGTGATTTTAAATTGTGTTATGGCTGATTTATAAGAATAATGTTTCATCTTATTATTTATTTCGAATCATTGTGTTTTTTTTTTATTTCATTATGTAGATTTAAAATCAAAATAAATTTGAAGATCATAGTGGTGAGGGTATTTTTGTTTTGTTTGATCATGAAGCATTTTATTTGGTTAAGAAATTCTGTGCTGACTTATTTACTGAGGTTCAAAAAGATGCAAGTGTATGTTTTTAGTTTTGTTTTGTGTGTTGTTCAGTTTATGTGATTATTCAGTTTTTTATAGCGATATTCTTTATTCTGGTTGAGATGTGTTAATCAAATTGTGTATTTTTTTTCTCTTATCTTAAAAATAGCTTATATGTGGGGATACTTATCTTTCCATCTTCTAAGGGCTCATTAGAAAAAAGTTGCTGCGGAAGGTTGATACCAAAAGTGTTGTGTTTGATAAATTTTTTGGCATTTTTTGTATTAAGAGAGTCTGTGATGATCCCACTATTATTGCCATGTTTGAACTCTCTGATTATAATGTTGATGATGAGCCTACTCCAAAAAAGGTTATATATACATATAAGTATTTTAAGATTGTGAAAATGTGTGATTTCTTTAATTTATATTGTGGGGTACTCTTTTTATCTTCTTTTTTTAACTCTGGTTCTATATGAATAGGAGCCTGCATTACAAAAGCCTGTGATATATGAAAAGGGAGATATTGATATTAAAAAGGAGTCATCAAGCACTTCTATCAAAAGTAATAAAATTGCTAGGGAGTCTTTTGAAATTTTATGTAAATCCCCAATTCTTATAGACTTTCTGGCTGAAAAACGGACTAATGCTTTTGGAGGGAATAAGGTTGTTGTTGTAGTTAACGATGAAAATGAAAAACCTGAGAAAATACCAAAAAATGATATTGTTATTGATAAACTTTCTTCTGAACTTAATATCTTACTTAACTCACCAATGAAAAAAACTCAGGTACTATTATGTAATATTTTTTTCCCTTTATATGTTTGCTGATTTTAAATGAATTTGCATTGCTTGAGTGATTTGTATACATTTTATTAATTTCTATCTTATAGGAGGTGTTGTCCCAATTTCTTGATGGATGTTCCCAATATAAAGACAAGGTTATTGATGAAGATCATGTTGTTCCTTACTTCCTTCCAAGGGCAAAAGGCATTTGAATGTTGAATTTGATGAGGTGGCTAAGGATGTAAATAGCCGTAGGTCCAAAATTGCCAAGATTGATGAAGTTTGATTTAAATTGTGCAGTTTAGTTATTGTGTGTAGGTGTAAGTATGTTATATAGTATATGTATAAACGTTTAGAAAAGCTTATGATTTCAAGTAGAACTTAATGTAATCATGCTAGTTGAATACTATTTTGATTTTATCCTTTTAGATTGTATCCAACAAATAATATTGTCAGATATAGGAGTTTGCTTTGTATATTGGCTCAAATCACGAGTCAAAGATCTTTATTATCAATTCCTTCTTTTGTAATAGTGGCTTTGCTAGGGATTAGACACTGTTTCAATGTTGTAGCTATAGATTACATGGTATGATATGTAGTCAGACTTTGAAATTTAGCTTATCATATGTATGATAGCCATATGTAATTATATATATTAATATATTAATGAAATGCAACCATTCTTATTATTATTTGATTATTGTTGTCCTACTCTACCTATTCATGTCGGTTAGTTATAGGTTTTGAATATCATAATTTATTTTTTCTCTTTTGGCGGTTATGAAACATATGGATGGGTATGTAAATATTTTGTTGGTGTGGTTCACAATTTTTGTTGTCATACTTTATTCATTTACTTGTTATTACTTATAAAAACTTAAGAATATGGCTTTCTTTGATGTAATAAATGAGTGTTAGCTCTTTAAGTTTATTTTTAAAACTGTTGTTTGGTTTAGCACATGTACCAAAGACGTCTCAAAATTGTGCTGGTGTCAGAGAATATAGGAAAAATTCTTTAAAAAGAAAGCGAGTACAGAGGCATCAAAATGCAAGAGGTCAATATAATTTGAAGTTGATGATCTTTTTATTTTTTTCAACTTTCAATAATTTTATAGTTATCAAAATGTTTGTAATTTTTTTTAATATTTTAGAGATCATCGATTCCTCAATACCTAATCTCTCTTTGAATGACTATTTGGGTAAACTTTATTTGTCTAACTAGATGTTTGTAGTTAATATTTATGTTTATAATAATTTATATGTTTATTTTATATATTTTTAATGTTTCTTTATATTTTTCTTTTTTAGAAAATTTGGTTGAAATGTCGTAGAATCATAATTAGAGTTCAAATTTTATATTGTCAGGTATAATTATATTGTTAAATATTTTATTTCTATTCGTTGTTAATTTTATTAAAATATATTTTAAGTTGTTTTAATTTGTATCTAATAACACATCTATTTATTGATTTATTATTATTATTTTTTCTCATTCGTATACTAAAAGGGTTTAAATTAATTAATTCAAACATAAAGAATTACAAGAAGTGAATAAAATAATTAATCAAAGTCTATTCTAATAATAAAGATTATGAAAGGATTTTTGGTTATGTAGCTTGATCTAGATAATTAGTTAATTAATTAAAATTTCTAATCAAACAAAGCACCAGAGTCATTTTTCGAGCCTTTTTTAATTTAATATCCCAAACAATGTAAAATAAAAAATAGAGAATAATTCTAACCGTCATTTAAAATAATTATAATAATTCTAAACAATTACTAGACTAGTAAGGTTTCACAGCTTAAGCATTTTTTAGTCCAGTGCTTGTGCCTGTTCTTGCTCAAGTTCGAAGCCATTAATTATTTTTTTCTGCAGTAGCACTGTAGGTTATTCCTGTTATGGTTTATCTGATTTTTGTCATGTCTTAATGGAAAAATTACAGGAAAAATATGTGGTGCTAATATCCAAATAATAGAAGATTTTTGCTTTGAAGTTGAGTACGTGACTGGTTTCTGATGTGCTTCATTGTAGCTTTATTTTTGTTTGGCTTTACTGCATCTGCTCTGTCTTGATCATCTTTAATTTTTTTCTAATTGATGTGTTATCGTAGCGGATACAAGAATGTCCACTAGTTACAATATCCTCACTCGGGAATACTCCAAAATCTCCCAATTGTATGTGCAACCTAGTTATTACTCGTAATTCATGATTAAGTATTATTATTTCTTTTAATTTTTTGAAATTTAGTGGGTTATTTTATACATGAGAGCCACATGAACTGCTAATATCGTTTGAGAATACGAATTGGAGTTTTCTTTTTTCTTTAATTTTGCAGCAGAGCTGAGAAATGTGTTATGGCTTCTTCGGACTTTCAAGCTGATGTTAAAGCTTTGCAGAAGGTGTTGTCTACTAGGCATTTGGTGAGTCAACATTCTCAACTATTATTATTTATTTACCAAGATGTTTATTTTGTGTGTGAGTTCTTTCAAGTTAGCAACTGCTGTGTCAATATGCTTATTAATCTCTAGTATATGTTCTCCTAGGAAGTTGTTTGTGTCTAATAAGTTAATAATTAAAATGTTGTGTACGAGACACCTGTGTCGGAGGTGTATGAGCTTCTTGGTAGTGGTAATAGGAATGTTTTCTGTTGGTGGTGTTCATTCGCCAGCATTTGCAAGGTATTATTTGGTTTTCAAGTCATTGTACTATTTATCAAGTGTTAGTATCATATTATATGACTAGATTTCGATCATATGGCTTAGCTGAACCCAAGTTTTATTGCGTGCGAATTAGAGAAATAGTATGTGCTACACGCTCTGGTATGTTTGTATGCAAGGGTATGTGTTTCACCGTTTTGATCAATGGTAAGTTATTCTGCGTATTCAGTTATTACATATTTGCCGTTCTAGATGGTTGGTTTTATTTACACTAAATAAAGTAGAATTGATATTCACGCTCCTGCACATTAATTATGTTTCTTTGAGAATCTTTGGGTTTCATGCAACCTAGGCAGAAAAACCTAGATGGATTCTAAATGAATTGATTGCAATATTAAATGTGTTGTTATTAAGTTATGAAACAAGATCTGTAGATCTTTCAGATAACAATCAAACTTCTTTATGTGTTCTATTATTAATTTATTATTATTATTTTTCGTAGTTGAGTTGTTTAAATCTTTCTATGCTGAAAACTATTATCTTCAACCATTAGAGTTGAAGCAGTACATTGCGACCACTTGTTTTGCATCATAAGTTGAATTGGATTTGAAACTGTTAGAAACTGATTTGATATGAGAGATTTCATTCTTTTTATTTGGACCAAATACATTTTCTTTTCTGACCATGTAATCATGTACCATTGTTTTATTTGCTAATAACTTACTTAAATCTGAAATAGGAAAGGGATGTGTTTTCTCATATGATGCTGTTGGTTCATATGAGAGGTGGGGGCGGAGGTACATAGTTGTGAAGGCTAACCCAATTGCCCACTTTATTTAAAAAATAAAATATAAATCCTTTTTGTCTCCCAATATCTTCATTTACTCAAACTTTTCACTTTCACTTTGCAGCAGACCAACAGTAACAACTTTTTCTATTTTTCTTTTTTATCTCTTTAATCTTTTTATCTTCTACCTCTTTGACTCTTATTTTTTTTTTGCAGATTAAATAGAAAGATAGTAGTTCAACAAGTGGTTCTTCACTCCTCTTTTCCAAAAAAGGTTCTATTTTTATTTTTTTTATTTCAAGAGAATTATTGAACTAACAACAAAGACACATAGTCATACAAAAATAGAACAAATAAATTGTATTTAATATTACAATTTCTTAAAGACTAGTAAATGTTACGTTGTAGGATGAAAGGATAAGAAGAATAAATTATATAATCTAACATTGCAATTTTTTATTTAATATTTTTTTATTTTTCTGTTAATCTTGCCTAATTTTATTATTTTGGCTGTGACATTGAAGATCTCAAGTTTACATTAACAACTTGCAAAATAAAAGTTGGCAACGATAATATTGTCCAAAAGTTAGAACTTTCTCAGGTAATATAAATACTGTGTCAACATTAACCTTTATTTGTAACTATTGAAAATATTATTTTCATGTGAGGCAAAATCTTCTGATTATGAATGTTTTGTATTTCTGAATGAGTATAAGCTAATTTTTGTCAATCAGCATTCATGTTCTTGCATAAATTGGCAACATTGTATTAAGCTTGTCTTAAAGGTAACATATTTTATGGTGTAGGCTATTAACGCTAGAGATACTTTGCCAAAGTCAATATATTCCTATTTTTTTATTGGATAGTTGAACAAATAAACAAATCTATTCTCTTTATCTATGTTGCATTATCGTTGCTGTTATTTATCACCATCTGGTTTAGATTTGATTGTGTATATATTGTAACGGTTTTGGTACAATAAGCAAACCATTAATATCTCCATGTTATACCTTGTATGACACCCATTTGTGTTTAATTTGAAAGTTGAAACCTGCTTCCTTGTGAAACTTGTGAGTTTTGAACATGATTTGAGACTTGAATTGAATTGGTTTAAGTGAGTTTCATTCATTTTCCATTTTTTTCTTGTGACAGTATTTTGGCAATCTTGCTAAAGAACAAAGTTATGCCTAATTCAAGATTCAAGATTAAGATTGCTTAAGGATTTTGTTGTGGTTTGTATTGGTTGCAGCTCCAAGAGCAGTGAAAAAATCAAAGAGACAAAACTAGTGTAGAAATTGTTGAACCATACTGATTGTTCATGAATAGAGCAAAGTTATATTTTTCATGAATTATTTTTACCTTTAGTCTGATTGTGAATCATAAATTTGATGTATTTAGGAATTTTTAATATTTTAAATTCTATATTTCTTTGTAGACATTGTGAATATTTTTTGTATTTATTTGAAAAATTGATTTATGTTTGGTTCTTTTTATATTTTGGGGAAATATAATTATTTATGAAATTAAGTTTTAATAGTGATAAATGTGAAATTAGTAAAAATAGATAATTACAAGATTAGGAATAGTGACCGTTTTAGCAACCAATTTTGTTTTTTAGTTCAGGAATTAGCGACCAATTTAGCAACCGATTTTAGATTTTCAAATAAGGTATCGGCGACCGATTTAGCGACCAATTTCATCAGCGACTGATTTAACGACCAAAAAGTTGGTAGCTAATTAGCGACTGATTTAGCGATGGAAAATTTGGTCACCATTTAGCGACCGATTATGTTAGCGACCAATACTCTTTGGTGAGGGGTTTGGTGACCTTGTTTAAAAATCGGTCGCTAAAATCGGTAGCTAACGGTTAGCGACCGAAGTTGGTCGCTATTTTGAAATTAGCGACCACCAGAATCGGTCGCTAAATTGGTTGTTATTCCAGTAATTTCTTGTAGTACAAAACCTAAACACTTACTACACCTGACTGAAATAATTAACTTAATCCTAAAATTGTTTTGAGATTGTTTAAATTATTAAAAGGGTTTAAATTAATTTATTCACACATAAATAATTACTAGAAGTGATTAAAATAATACATCAAAGTATATTCTAATGATAAAGAATATGAAAAGGTTCCTGGTTATGTAGCTTGATCCAGGTAATGAGTTAATTAATAAAAATTTCTAATTAAACAAAGCACCAGATATATTTTTTGAACCATTTTTAATTTAATATCTCATTCAATATTTGTAAAATAAAAAATAAAAAATAATTTTAAAAGTCGTTTAAAATAATTATAATAATTTTAAACAATTACTAAAATTAATTAAAATAGCTAACATAATCCTAAAATTATTTAATAATTGTTGTTTACATCATTAAAAGTGACTAAAATAATTAATTCAACCCGAACAATTATCAAAAGTAATTAAAATAGTTAGCCTAAGCCTAAACAATTATTACACGTGACTGAAATAATTAACCTCATGCTAAATTTGTTTAGACATCATTTAAATTACTAAAAGAGTTTAAGTTAATTATTTTGAACTTAAACAATTACTAGAAGTGATTAAAATAATTAATCAAAGTTTATTCTGGTCGTAAAGAATATGGAAAAGTTCCTGGTTATGTTGCTTTATCCAGATAACTAGTTAATTAGTTAAGATTTCTAACTAAATAAAGCACCAGAGGCATTTGTTGAACTTTTTTAATTTAATATCATCCCAGGCACTATTTTTAAACTAAAAAATAGAAAATAATTCTAAAAGTCATTTAAATTAATTAATTAAAATCTAAACAGTTACTAGGAGTGATTAAAATAATTAATCAAAGTCTATTCTAATCATAAAGAATATGAAAATGTTCCTGAACAATCGTTAAAACTTATTAATATTTAGTTAATTAATTAATCAAAGTTTATTCTACATTGGTTTTTATAATTTTTTATGTTCAATTTGCATGTTGATTTTTAAAGAATTAATTGACTTTTTATTTGATAATCTATTTTTTAGATATTTGGATGTCAAATATATATTTATGTTATTTTAAATCAAAATGAATGAATTAGATGAATCAGAAATATATGATCTTTGGATAAATTCATTAAATCAAGTTGGTTCTATTATTGATCATCCTCTCTTCTTGCAAAGTGAAATACAAGGTATACTTTCTTTCTTAAATCATGTATTATTTAATACGAGTAAAACAGAATTATTATGAAGTTAATAATAAAAGAATTCACTGTCACATTGTGATAAAGTTTTTTTTGTCGTAATTTTTTTCAAAAGATTATTTAATTTTAAAATGAAATTTTATTTTTTAGTTTGGTACAAGTAAACAAAATTTTGTCACAATTTTTTCTCAAATTCAGTTGTGTCATGTTAAATTTAATCCTAACTATGAATGTTCAATCTGTGGGGGCATATTTCTAGTTATTAGAACATGTTAAAAGAGTCTCTAGAGTTAATCATCCTATTTTTACTATTTGTTGCTCTAAAGAAAAAATCTAGTTACCATATCTCCGGAAACCTCTAGATCTGTTATATAATTTGATTAATTGACATGATAGCAAGAGTTTGTACTTCCAAAAAACATTCGATCTTATAATACTATGTTTGCTTTCAAGTCTTTTGGTAATAAGGTATTTGATTTAATTAATGGTGGAAGTGGTCTACCATATTTATAATAACTGGTAAAAATTATCATCGGATTAGAAGCTTGCTCTCAGATTCTAATCAGAAACCTAACTTTGTGCAATTATATATATATGACACTCGGCATGAGATAATACATAGGTAAAAAAATTTTTGATATGTGTGTTTGAAATTTTATTATTGTATTTTTATGATATTTTTTAATGATTTTAATTTTTATTTTATTGAATAATAGATTTATAATTGGCATCATAGAGTTTTACCATATTTTTTTTCTCTATAATGTCTTATGATACATTATTAACTAGTAATGATGTATCAAAAAATAAGATATTTGTACTCTATGTGGTTCTTAAATATATTTTTATGGTTAACTTATATTTATTTTAGCCAAACATTTAACATAGATAAAGAATTGATCGCTGAGTTGTTGCAAATAATTGATACCCATAATGTTATAGCACAATCATTTCAAAGAGTTAGAGAATTCTATCAATATCATCCTTCTGAGGTTTTCTCTTTGAAATTGTATTCCCAAAGCACTGTTGATTGAAGAACTTATAGTGCTCCCTCTTGTGATGAAGTTGTTGCTTTGATTGTTGGAGATTTTGATTTCTCATATCCTGGTCGTGATATTATTGTTCGATCTACTACTGGTCAATTGCAACGTATTTATGAAACTTATAATTTATATTGGCCGTTATAGTATTCATTGTTGTTTCCATATGATGAGGATGGTTACCAGTTGAATATTCTTTATCGAGGTGTACAACATACATATGTTCCTGAAAAAAGAACAAACGTTTCTCTAAGGGAGTTAATATGTTTTCGTTTGCAAATTAGGGAGCAAGAAGATGGAATTATTCATAAGTGTAGACGATTATTTAAACAATTTGTTGTTGATTGTTTCACAATGTTTGAGTCACAAAGATTGTATGAAATTAGAAAGAAGCAAAGTACAATTAGAGGAGAGGTTCTTCAAAGAATAGAAAAGGCTATGCGTCGTGGTGATGACAAAGCTTCTTCAATTGGGACTCGAGTTATTTTACCTTTTTCCTTCACTGGTGGTATACGTTATATGTTTAACCATTGTCAAGATGATATATCAATTTGTAAACATTTTAGTTATCAAGATTTATTCCTTACTCTAACATGTAATTCAAATTGACCTGAATTTCAATGATTTATAGAGTGTGAGCGAATTTTTATTGCTGATCGTCCTGATATCTTTTGTCGTATTTTTCTTGCTAAGTTGAAGTGTCTTCTAAATGATCCTAAAGAAGATGCTTTTTTGGACATCTTAATGCAGGTATATAATTTCATAATTAGCATTTCAATTTTGATATAGTATTTTCAACATATATTTATTTGACTTCTGTAAAAACTTTTTATATTTTTTAGGTATGTATACTATTAAGTTCCAAAAAAGAGGTTTACCACATGCACATATGTTACTTTGGCTTAATGGAGAAATCAACTTACAAATTGTTGAAATTGTTGATGAATTAATTTGTGCAGCTACCAAATTCCCATAAATTTCCAAATCTTTATAATGTCGTTACTAAGTATATGATCCATGGGCCTTGTCGTAGACTTAGACCAAGTTCTCCTTGTATGAAGGATGGCAAGTGCTCAAAATTTTATCTAAAAATTTTTTTTATCAAACAAGGTTTGATGAAGATGGTTATCCAATATATAAACGTCGTAATATGGGTGTTATAGTGAAGATCAATGATGTTGATATTGACAACAGATTTGTTGTCCCTTATAATCCATTGTTGTTAATGAAATATCAAGCTCACATAAATCTTGAATTTTGCAACAACTAATAATAATGTAATTATAGATAAAATAACCAATAGCAAAAATTAGAAACGTAAGTAAAATTCAGTTCATGAGTCAAGTTGAACCCAAAATCCAAAAGTCACCATTAAATCAAATATATTCCTAATATCGGACTCCAGTCTCTCCCTCAACCCTCACTTAGACTCATTCCTCTTCATTCTCCTCTTCATCGCTTATTAGTCCTTCCACATTCACAGTCCTTGCCTCACGTGTTCCCTTCGTCACAGTGGCAGGGGTTGTCGTTCGTCGCCGTCGCCTAGTAATCAGACTTCGAAGCCGTGGTCCTCCAACACTTTGTATCTGCTGTCATTCTTCGAGGTTCAATCAGCACAGCACACCGTCTCATTACTCCAAATCCTTCACAAGGCACTCTGGATCCGTGCACGTCGAATGTAGATGTTTATGATGAATTATTTGGTTCTATATTTTTTTCAATTACCTGTTGAATTCTAATTTTTTTATTTTTTAAAACTTCTCATTATTTTGTTCTATTTTGTTTGGATCTGATTATTTGTTCGTAGTTCTGTTAAGATCTTTTATTATGATTTACTTACATATTCTAATACACTCTGTTTTCCAGTAACAGGGAAAAGCTTCTGTTTCTTCTCCAGTGTTGCTAAGAAGGTTAGCTATATCATACACTTGAATGGCGATGCATGCAAATAGAGATGATCCCAACAGGTAAAATATTGAATATTTTGTTGATCCTTGCTGTGCATGTGTATAAGAAAATTAACCTGTAGTGACACTGACATAGTAGATGACATATGATCATATAAATCTAATTGGTGAAATTGCTGATACCCTCATTCTAGATTTAACAAAAAAATTTTCAAATTGAATAAACCTACTTTGGTTTCATACCTCATTGTTTTACCCACTTTTAGCCAAAGCTCTTGAAATTAATTATCATAGCAATACTTTTTTTTCCACTTTGAAATAATCATTCCACAATCACAAATTGAAAAAGTAAGTTTCTACTCTAAATCTTAGGGTCATAGGTAATTATTTTTTTATTTTATTATCTAAAATTTGACCTTGTATTTTGTAAGTCATCAAGTTTAAAGTATGTTTCTTTCTTTTTTTTCTTTTCTTTTTTTTTTGCTCTTATACAGCATACATAATTGAGTGCAAAAAAAATCTTGACTTTAAACAGTAATTTAGGTGTCCATTTTTTATAATGTAATTGTCTGAAGTGACTCTAACCTATAATGGTGACTCCAACCAATAATGATACTGTTATGTATTATCTGGAGGTTTGTAGCAATGCAACAACACTGGATGGAAGGGAAAGAAAGGATTTTTAGGTTTTGACTATATGATATGCAGGTAACCAAATATATGTAATATTATATGATGCATTTTAAACGAGATGTGTTAGACATGAATTAATTTTAGATATAACATCGAATATAGGGTGAGAGAGTTTGTCCAATGAGTTTTATAGCAACTTATGGAAATGAATTAGGGTCAACATTCTACGTGATTGATGAGTTGGATAATTGTCTGGTGTTGGAGCTGAAACAAAAATATGAACAATTGCTTATAACTGACGTCTCATTTGAGCTACTTAGAGTTTTCTATTTTGTCAATAGGGACAACTGTGCAACTTAGGTATGTGGATTTTGGAATATTTTTCATTTTACTCTGGAATTGCATGAACCAACCAATTCAAGTTCTTTCCAATCTTAACTTTTATGTGGCTAACCGAACAGATTAAGAAACACTTGACAACATATGTAGAGTATTCCATATAAAGTATAATAGGAATAGTAGTGATCCTTCATCACCTGATGTGGTAGTACTGTCTTGGTCTGAACCATCTAATCATGAGTTCTCGTCAGACGATAACGAAGATACAACAATGGAAGATCTTGATCCTCATAATCCAATAGAACCGTCTTATGCCAGCCATTTGTCAGTTGAGTTGAGCCAAAAAAGTTATGAAACAAAAGAAATGTCTAACAACAGGTAATGTTACGTAGAATTTTTTCTCTTCTGTGTTGGATTTTAATATTGTGGTACATAGAGGTATGTTTTACTATGTTGACTAACATGTTTAAGTATTCTAATTCAGATACACTCCATATGTTTACTATAAGAAGGCCTTGACGCGTTCGGACTTGAATGCAACTAGATTGGCAAGTTGATCCTAAAGAACTCATTCATTTTTTAACAAACTTGTGAAATATTGGTTGTGTATTTCTTATTGATTATATAGAAAAAATATCCCTAAACACTAACTATAATTCATTCACTGCAATACCTGTCCTCTAATTTTACTGCGTATCTTAAACCATCTGGACATGGTTTCGTCTAGTAGATCACCGGTCCACCTTCCAAGATAGGAAAGAAAGTATTTTTTTTCTACCTACTGAGGAGTGAAGGAAGAAATTCAGAGTGAAAGTTCGGGGTTGAATGGAAAGAATATTGTCAACTGTATAAATTAAAGACAAAGGACAACATTATCTTGAAGTTGGTCTCCCTACCAAATCGACACATAGAGTTGGTGATTGAAAGATTTTAAATTCTACAAAAATTGGCCTCTTATCTATTACTTTATGCAAACACATATTTTGGACTATATCTTGAATTGTATTGGACATATTTTGTTTTGTTATCTATAAGTATGTGATAATCGATGTTTTGAATATGATACATAATAGCAACCTAAAGCTGTATTGCACATATTTTGTTTTGTTATCTAAGCATATCCATTATATTTTCACTCACTGTAATATAATGCATTTTCTACTTTAAATTGAATAAACTTCAGAAAATGAAGAGTGGTATTTGGGTGTTTTGGGAAATTGCATAATGTGCAAATAAGGGGTTTGATCTTAACTTCTTGTTAATGTAAGGCACTCAATTTGTGTAGTTATTTAGAGGTCACTTACTCAACATAAAGTGAAAAAAGAGAATCACTGGTCCTTAGCACTAACATAGTGGATACACCTATTATTAAATTTAGAAAAAGTTACTTAGTTATCCCACTAACTAAAGTTTGGTAGAGTAAAAAACAACAACAGAAAGTACTTCTTTTGGTTCAAAGGCAAATCATAAGGGAGACACAATAAGATGTTGCATTACTTGTGTCCCTTTTTGCTTTTAATGTTTGGACAATTCAGTTGACAAATTATTGTGAGACATGTTAATTAATCCTTTAATTTGTATATTATTAGTAATTATTTAATTAATTTGTAGCTGCCAATCCATTCAGGTTCATTATCCCAGGCAAGGTGAGATTTTCAAGTTACAGGTCCAAAGTATGCACAAGAAAATTCTTCTTCTCATCTCCAAGTTTCTTCCTTTTAAGGTTCGTTGGCTTGGTGTCTATTTCTTTGTCCAATTATAAATGGACTCTGACGAGGATATGCATGACACCAATAACCTTGAATCCCTTGACGACGATTACTATAGTGGCGGCACGGAAGATGCTGCCATGAATTAGTACAGCGACTACGATCACGATGCCGATGATTACTTTGACGAAGTTGATTATTCCTAAATGCTCAAGTCTCGCCGGCCTGAGGTGTTTTTTTTCCATTCTATTCCCAAATTTTGTTTTCTGATTCTCAAATATTAGTATTAATTATATCGGGGAATGTTGTTTGATGGAATAATTTAAAACAAAAGAAAAAAGGATTACTTTTTTTATTTTCACATAATCAAGATTCATAGCTGTGATCATTTATTGAAATTAGCTGCATTTTAGGTGGCTTGATTATTGTTTTGCTTAACTCGCAATTCTTACCTTTATTCATGAAATATATAAAAAATTGTAATGATGCTACAATTTTTAGCTAAACCCTAATTTATGGTGACCCTCTGTTTTTTTTCAACAAAATTTTACCATCTTGAAGGAATTAGATATCCAACAAAGACAGGAGGAGGACATCACTATGGTAGCTACAGTTCTTTCTATATCAAGAGTTGATGCCAACATATTACTTCGCCATTACAATTGGTAAATTTAGTTGTTTTTTTTAGTTTTATATAATACTGAATTGATTGGCATTTTAACTGGGATTTATTTACTTATGGTTACAATCCATCACATATTGTTGTGTGTTTAAAAAAGTTTATATTTTGCTTATGTTGCATTTCTTTACTACTTATTCTATCCTTATGTAAGGCATGTGCTGGTGTTACTAGAGTGTTAGTAAAGTGCATGATGCATGGTTTGTTGATGAAAATCAAGTCGGCAAAACAGTTGGCTTGTTGGATAAGCCAATCATTGGGCATACTGATGCTAGAGAGGTGAGATATGGATTGTTTGGGTTTCACAATTAGTCAATAATTCTGATTGTGTTTTATTTTCTTCCTTTGCTCTAGCTTCATTCGTATTTCATTCTGACCCGTCTTCTTCTCTGGCCAGCTTGCTTGTGGCATCTGTTTTAAAAATCATCCACGTGCTAAGATAGAGATAGATTCTTGTGGTTTTCCTTGCTATCTCTCGTGTTGGTAGGGTAAATCTTGTATGTTGTATCTTGTTATTTAAAATAATATGGGTATTATGCTTAAAGCCTACATTTTGGTTTTGGCTTAGTTTCCTATATCCATTTTTTTGTAGCTATAACATGGCTAAGTTGCTTTGGATGATATGTTTCATGACTATTTTATCTAACTATTTTACTTTAGTATTCCTTGGTTAATTTCTTTTTTCCTCTCTATCTTACACATTTGTTCTATTTGATATGCTAGGATATATCAGCACATCCATCAGTGATGGCCTTGGATATTTGATGCTGAGATGTCCTAATCCACATGTGGTGCTGCTGTTGGGCAAGATATGATTAATCAAGTAGCATCCAATGAAGATAAACAAAAGTATTCTTGCTACCTTCTTAGGTTGTATATTGAAGACAATAAGAAAGTATGCGCTGGATACAGATTTTTGGGTTGATCATGGTAAAAGGAAATATTTTTTCTTATTACTTGCGGTTGAAATCTACATATCTATGATTGGCTTTGTATCATGTCATTATGTTTTATAATTCTTTGCATCTTGAAATAACTGTCAATGACATGTAAAGCTTATTTGGAAACCATTTAATATAAGAAAATGATTCTATTCCCTTTAAAGCAAAGGAAACCTTTATTAATAGGAAATGATGCATTTTCTTATTAAACCAGTCAATAAATTAATAGTGTAGAACAAAACTATGAAGTCTGTATCATAAGAAAAAAATATTATTTTTTTCATTAACAACACAATTTAAATCATAATTTATTTTTAAGACACTCGTATCATATCCTTTGATTCTAGAACTTGCTCTTTCTTTCTACTCAAATATTAATAAAACTCATTTTTCAACCTTTGATTTTAGAATTTACTCTTTCTTCCTACTCAAATATTAATAAAAACTCATTCTCAAAGTGACATAACTTCACAACTTTTTTCCTACCATTTTGCAAGCAAACTTCATCTTTTTTTCCTTCAACTCCAATGTACTTCTTGTTTTCTATTATTTGGTAGCTTCATCACAATAAGAGCTGAGTTTTTTTCCCAATTTTTTTTCACAAAATTCTTTTAAATCATCTAAAAAATATAATATATAGGTTACATAAATGAATTATTCATATATGACATGCTATAACTATTATGCATGAAGAAGAAATAAACATAAACTTAAATAGATATTTTACTAAGAAATGTAAGATACAAATATTTGAAATAAAAAATAAATATAAGCTTAAATATTATCCAGAAGTAAAGATTAATTTAAGTTCTAACTGTTTACTTTAATTAAAGGAAACACAGTTACAAGTTTGGTCACATTTATTTTGCTCTCTGTTATGTCTTTTTTTATCCATATTATCAACAGATTTAAACAGCTATTGTGGTTAAGGGATTCAACATGAAAGAATATATATTGCATGAACAAAAAAACACATATACAAACTAGAATGCTTAAGGCGTTTCCTATTTGATTGTTTGTACCTAATTAGAAAATATATTGACTTCATACAGATAATGGTTGTCATCTTTTGGCAAATTTATCAAGGGTTGAAAACTACTTCTTTTTATCAACTTCTGGGTGAATGGAATGGTTGAAAAAGTCCTTGGTATAAATATAAATATTTGTTGTTTTAGTTTTTACAAAATTGTGTGCTGGTCTCTAAAAATCACTCATTATGGTAGTTTCTATCACTATCACTATCACTATCACTATGATGATTTCTAAAAGTGCGGCTTTATGAATCATTATTATATACCTAATGTGATTTTTTTTAATTCAACTACAAGAGTATGATATAATTATTAAAATTAACTCTTTTATTTTTGCACAATTGTATTAATCGCTATCTACAAATAATTAAGAAAAGGGTTTAGTTAATATGTTTTTTTCGAGACCATATTGTGTTTACAAATTGCAAAAATTTTAAGTGTAAATATTAAAAAAAATCATACATTTCTTTTTTGTTCATCAAATAAAAGCATTTAAAAATTGTTATTGATAATAAACTTATTGTAAGTTCCATGTTACAATATTAATTAATATATTGGATGATTGTTATATTCTATCATTTTACTTTAATATAGTGATAATTTTTTTGTTCTAAATATTAATATAATATATAATTTTATTTAAGATATGTTGGTTTTATTCTAATACTTTTTATTTAAAAATTTTGAAAATACAACTGCACAAGTTATCACGCTAGTACTATAAGCTATGTGAGTTAATTTGTTTCTTAAAACAAAGACGATTCTTTCTTTTATCATAAAACTCTATTTTTAATTTGTGTTTTCACAACTAAAAACACTTTTAGCGACTAGTTATTTTTTTTTAGCAGCAATAAAAATAGTCGTTAATATATTTACTAACAATTAGATATTAGCAGTCTTATGTTTTGTCGCTAAAAAATTTTAGCAATAATTATATAATTGCCAAATCTTTTTAATTACCGCAAAAAATATATAATTGTCATTATAACATAATAATAACGGCAAATATATAATTGTTGCAAAAACGTAACTTAAATAAGACATATAGTAGTAATTATATTACTGTCACTAAAAATACTTTTTGTTGTATTGTAAATTTTGTTAGTTGTCGTTCCAAAAAGTTGTATGTTAATTAAATATTAATTTGAAACTATTATTTTTTATTTTTTAGAATAATTTTAGAACAAATAATATAATGATTGATAAATCTATTAAGTTAGTCCGGAAGCCCATTAATCTGCCATAACATTTTAGATTTGTCCCTTTTTGGATGGACTTTGGCGAAATAGATGACTAGCTTATTTTGCCACCTAATGATGAAAAGAAACACTTGAAGACCACAATTGATGAAAAAAGTAATAAGATTTTGTGTTGTGTTGATTAAATCTCACAAGTAATTATAGGACAGTGTTTGGAGCGTCAGTAATTAGTGTAAACATTGGGCTTTATATACTTTTAGAAATGTTATTTGTATTTTTATATAATTTTTGTAATTTTTTATATGATATAAAAGATTAATTTTTTTTATCAACTTTCACTTTTTATCGATCACTTTTAATAAACCAAAAATATGAATATGATGCATGTAACATTCTTTTATATTTTTATACTGCTAACTAATTTATAATTGAAATTTTGTGTTCACCTAACATAATTATTTTTAAGATATGCAAAAAAAAATTAATACGAGAAAATTTAGTATTTTTTAACTTTTAATATATTAAGATTTCATAAAATATTATTGTATATCTGTATAAAATATTTTATAATATAAAAAATAATTTTTATTAAATATTATTAGCTAATATATAAAATATTAAAATAAACTTTTAAAGTTGATCTTTTCTTTACTGTAAAAAGGTTATACTTTTACAGTCTTATTATACATTCAAATTTTTTTGACAACCAAGTTTAACTAAGTTGGTCTAAATCCAACAAAACTCACTCACACAACGTGAGCGTGAAATCATACACTTCTTTTTCTATGTGTTTTTACCTTTTTTCCACGCGATGTTTTTGCCTCCTCCTTCTTCTATTAGTGCTGCTATTGATGCGTTTTATTTTTATTTCTTCTTCTCCTCCTCTTCCTCATGTGTTATTTCACTTTTTTTCTCTTTTTCTAGGTTTTATTCCACTTAAGAGAGTGAAATAAGAATACTTATGAAAAAAATAAGAAGGAGAAGATAAAAAAGAAAACGATGAAAAGAAGAAGAAGAAGCAGAAGATAAGGAGAAAGAGGGAAAATTTTGAATTGTGCAGAATTTATTAGAAAAATAGCAACAAAATTTCTTAACAATAACCCAAAAAAAATTTAATTTTGTGTTTTTGCAATAAAGTAGAATTACAAACAGTAGTTCTCTTTATAGTGTTGATTTTGTTATAACTGTGCTAGTTATATCTAACTCATGTTGATAATTTTTCGGGATTTAAATTTACGTGCATGTATTTTTGTGGTTGATTGAGTCTTGTTTGTGTGATTGTTCTTAATTGAATTCGTGTGTCATCATCATTAATTATTTTTTATATCATTTTGAGTTAAATGTGTTGTACTTACTGTTAATAACTTGGATTTGTTATAATTAGGTCATATAAGGTCTGGTGTCATTCTAAGCCATATTCATCACTTTTTCTGATCCAAAATTGATTTGGATATATTTTGTGGTTGATTGAATCTTGTTTATGTGCTTGTTCTGAACTGAGTTTTTGTGTCATCATCATTAAGTAATTTCGGTGTTATTCTAAGTTAAATGAGGTGCACTTGGTCTCATTGACTGGGATTTGATGTAATTAGGTCATACAAGAGAATTGTAGTGATTCTGGTGTCATTTAAGTCATATTCATGATTTTTTCTTAATTTAATTTTCCTTCCTATTTGCGTTCCTTATTTTAGCAAAAAAACTTGCAACTTTAGAATAATCTTTGTAGAATTTTCTAGCTTCTTTAAGTGTGTTGAAAGTTATCCCAACCTTTGGCACAAATTGCTCAGCAACATCACACAAAAACTGCAAACACATAGAAAAGTTATAAGCACAACACCATTATAAATTAACAACAACACTGAAACTGTTCATATTCGTAATTAAAGAATTTCATCAACTCATTGCTAAATGAAAAAAAAAACATAAAAGTAAAAAATACGATAACTAATTTCATTTAGCACTGAATATATAGCATAAGAACTAACAAAATTAATCACAAAATCATATATCAAAGTAACCACAACAAAATACACAGCACCAAAATTAATCGTACCTTGCACCAAATTATGTTTTAAACAACACCACAACTATCATTAAACATAACAAAAATAGATTGATCGAAAAAACAATTCAAAATTCTTAGATTTCATTCAAATTCAAATCCTTAATTGTCAATACTGATTTTCACAAAGAAAAATAAAATTATTCGACTTGTATCCAAAACTACTACACGAGCATCAACTACTCACAAACTACATTAATCAAAGAAATGAATCAAACCTCTTCAAGTTGATTTGATTCTGAACAATGATTGAATTCACCCTGGTTCAACTGATATGAACTTGTATCATACATCATTTTTGAAAACAAAACTACTATACGATTCTAATTTCACTACTTGATTTCAAAAAACAAGAATCACTACAAAATAACTAAAAATTTGATCGAAAATAAATTTAGACTAAAAACATTGATTGTAAAAGGAAAAATTTGTAGAGAAAAAGAGGAAATCCACAGAGAATGCAGAGAAACTAAGAAGAAAATGAAAATACAATGAAAAAATTGTTTATGTTAAAAATCAATTACATATAGATAGTGCATGAACGTAAAAGAGATTTTAACAATTTGATTGGATTTGATTAGATAATTTACTTATTATAGAACATTATTGATACTTTTGTTGGATCCCTAATTATATAAGCACTTGTTATATTGTAGTAATGAGCTTGTATATTATTTATTAATTTTATTATACATTTTTTCAAATTTAATAGATAGAATAAAATAATGAGAGTAATATATAATTGTAAGAAGAATTAAATCTCAAAGTCATCCCTGAACTTACAGTCGAATCTCAATCTCATTCTTCAATTTGCAATTGTCTTAACTTTGTCCGTGATATTAACAATATTGATTCATGGTCGTCCTTAAGGTACTTTCTGGTGACGGAATGATGATTTGATTGGATGGATACCATGCTGGAAGCCACGTTGGACCCATAAAACGTCATCGTTTCATTTTTGGCACCTAAATAAAATAGAAACTACATCGTTTAAGGTATTTTTAGGGGTTTTAACATGTTGAGGTTACTGTTCTCTCTCTTTCTCTCTCTCATGAAGTCTTTTCTTTATTTTCTTCAATGGCGCCACTTTGATAAGGGTTTTATTTGGTGTTCTCTCTGAAGGAAAGCAACCACACTGGAATCGCCTCATCTCTGTCGCACACGGAGTGGTCTAGGGAGAAGCATTTTGACTAATAGAGGTAACCAAAAAAAGAAAAACTAAATAGCCACTGCCTACTCTATTTTTTCTTAATCGTGGATTTTTCTTCGGTTATTCTGCACTATTAACTCAGTATCCATTCGTTCATCTCTTTTTTCCATTTGTCTTTTGTCTATGAATTTATGTTAGGGTTTGCTTCTTGTGATGTTTCATCTTTTTGTTTGTTTTTGTTTGTTGGGATCATGGTAGCTATGGTTGGAATGTACTATAAATAGAAGTTGTTTTATATGTAGTTTATTAGTTTTTATGGCGGGTTAGAATTTAGGTTAATTGTATGTTCTTGGTTGATGGTGTCTCACCTTGGTTTTTCTTTTTTAAAGATTATGATGTTGATGATGAATATCATGATGATTCAGATGCGGCAGATTCTTGGTATTCGAAAAAAATGAAGACACTTCCTAACTCAAAGGATAAGCTAGGTGAGGTTGATGTTGACGAAGCGTTCCCTATTTTTAAAAGTGGTAGAAGATTTGGAGAGCTACACCTTGAGGTGGGAATGAAATTTAACACAAAGCAAGATTTTAAGGAGGCTATGAGAGAGAATTGCATATAGGAATGATAAAGAAACAATAGGATAAACAAGACAAGAATTGAAATTGAATAAAAAAAGATAAATTATAATTGAAATAGAAACAAAGGGATAGATTGAAATTGAGTACAAAGAGAATCACTCTACTTTCTACCTAATTTCTTGACGCAACAAGAGAGGGACTCCTCAACCTAACTTGTCAACGCCATAGTTTGGAAACTGAATCGAAGGGACTACTCAACCTTCTACTCAATTCTCCGATGCAACAAAAGAGGACTCCTCAACCTCAATTGTCTGCATCATAGTTTCATCACGAAATCAAAAAGGGGTTTTGAAACCTCTAAATCATTCTGTGCTACGACTACAATAGCTAAGAAGGTATTTATAACCTCTTATTAGGTTAAAACAAAGAAAACTCTAAAGACCATACACATAAGGCCCAATTTAATAATTAAATAAACAAAATCAAAATACATTAAATTAAAACATTATAAAAATGTAAATTAATATCTTCTAAATAACACTTAAAATCTTCATATCACGAACATTTGAAGCGCATATTATTCTCCTCCTCTTCAAAAAAGATTCGTCCTCGAATCTTGTAGGTGAAAAAAATATATGAAAAGGACAATAACTACAAAGAAGATAATTTTTTTATAAAAGAAGAACAGATATAGATTAATAAGAATTAATCTAATACCTGAGCTCTGATACCAAATGACAAAGAAATAAAAGGATAAACAAGACAAGAATTGAAACTGAACAGAAAAGATAAATTGTAATTGAAATAAAAACAAAAATGGATATGTTGAAATTGAGAACAAAGAGAATCACTCTACTTTTTACCCAATTTCTTGACGCAACAAGAAAGGGACTCCTCAACCTAACTTGCCAACGCCATAGTTTGGAAATTGAATCGAAGAGACTCCTCAACCTTCTACTCAATTTCCCAATGTAACAAGAGGGGGACTCCTCAACCTCAATTGTCCACATTATGGTTTCATCACGAAACCAAAAAGGGGTTTTCAAACCTCTAAATCATTCTATGCTACGACTACAATAGCTAAGGAGGTATTTATAACCTCTTATTAGGTTAAAATAAAGAAAACCCTAAAGCCCATATACATAAGGCCCAATTTAATAATTAAATAAACAAAATTAAAATACATTAAATTAAAACATTCTAAAAATATAAACTAATATCTTCTAAATAACACTTGAACTCTTCATATCACGAACATTTGAAGCGCGTATCAAGGAAGGTAGGAGAATTCGGTTCAAGAAAAATGATAATGTAAGATGTCAGACTTTATGCAAAGGTGAAGAATGCTCCTAGGTTATTTATGCCTCTAGGGACAGTGAAGATGTTTCTTGGCAAGTTAAAACTTTTAATGATGATCATACCTACCTAAAAGAGATAAAGAATAGATTGACCAACAGAAGGTGGATAGCAAGCAAGTTGGTTAAGAAAGAGGATATATAAAAAAGCAGAAGACCACCAAGCTGAAGAGGATATATAAAGAGGGTTCTTGCTGCCATTGTGGTGGTAAAGGTCACGGCAAGAGGAACTGTCCAAGAAGAAAGATGAAGATGAGGCTACAATTGTTGTATCTATTGCTGCTGCTGTTTCATCTGGTGAAGCTGTTGCAAGTACTGAGAATCAACCTCCAATTGCTGCAAATGAAGTCTAAGATGAAAGCAATGCTATAGAGATTGAGCTTGCATTGACATTATCCAACCTATTGTGTAAAAAAAAAAAGACTCTTAACAAGTCTTAAATATTGTTCTCTTTTAAAGTTGCTTTGTATCTCTCTTTTCAGCTAATTAAATATTTTTCTATAATTGTTAATAGGTTGCCACAACTGATGTGCATCCCCAGGCTAGGCAAGCAAAGCTCCCCCCTAAACGAAGACATCCTCATACCTCAATTGTTCCACCACCACCAATTGCATCAGCTTTAATTACTCCACCAGCCACGACTGCTCCAGTTTCAAGTACTCTACCACCACCACCCATTCTTCCAGTTTCAAGTACTCCCCCACCGACAAGTACTCCTATTGATCCAATGGTTAGTGCATCTGAAGCTACCGTTTTAAAGCTGAGCAACTTCATGCAATTTGTACCAACTCCAAAATTTAAACACTAAAAAAGTCCAAGAATTGAACTTATGCATCAAGATATTTTTGTTGTGACATTTTGTTTTAAATATTTACCTTTAGAGTTACTGAGTTTCATATCTATGTTAGGGTGTATGTGTTTTGGTTCTTATTTAAATACTCTGTGTGGTATGTTTTTTGATGATGTCTAGTTTAACAAAGACAAGTTTGAAAACATTTTACTTGGTGTGAATGTTATTAATGAATATGTTGGTTTTATTATTGTTTCTTAGCTTTGTTTTTCTTCAATTTTAAATTACAAGTTGGCAATCTTTTAGATAAATTTTATTTTTCATTCCTGTATTTTAAATCCAGGATCAGCTCTACTAATTACTTTTTCTTCATGTTGAACTTTGTCAGCCCGTATAAAAAGACCACATTATTTCTTGCCAACACTTTGCAACCACATTTCATAGCCATAGAGAAGAAATATTACATATTGAAAGAGCACGAGACTAGCTACATACATTAAAAAAAATTATTTATATTGTAGTTTGAACAACCATAAAGTGAATTCGCATTTGTTCCTTCCCATTTGAGACAAGTCAGCTACCATACCCACACCTCTCTAAAAGTTATTCATGAATGCTTCTAGTGGTTCTCCTCCCACAGTTTCCCTCAGATCGTCGGTTGCTACATCTACTAACAACGTTGCTGCCTCCACCCATCATACCCTTTCGCAACATGCCTAACAACGGCAGAGAAGAAGAAGGATAGTAGCTTCTAATATTGGACGCAGCTTTCTTGAACTCAAATTTGGATTAGGGTTATAAACTACTACATGGACTAAATTTAGTTAGATAGTAATAATAGCCATGTAATATAGTCATTGATTGTCCAACGTGGCTTTCCTCCATACACGTTATCACTCTGTTCATGAATATTCATACCTTGGGAACAGCCTTGAGTCAATATTGTTAAGATTGGGGACAAAGATGGGACAATTACAAGTTGAGGAATGAGATTGAGACTCGACTGCAAGTTTGGCGACCACTTTGAGATTTAACTCTTGTAAGAATATGAAAAAAATTCAGAAAGTTATATGCTATTAGTGTCTTGGCCCCTAGAAAATCTAAAATATAAAATTACTTTTCTATCTTTAAATTAGTGTCCTTCTCGAATCAAGAATGATCTATTCGTCTTCCAATCTTTATAAAATTTTAAAAAATAATATTTGTAATATATTGGTGTATAATTTTTTTACATTAAAAATAATTTTTAAGTTTTTTATTTTTAATTTTCACTTAATTAATGAACTAACTAAAAAGAAAAGAAAAGAGAAATATTTAGTTAAAACCTACAAAATGAGTTTACCCAATTTTTTTTTCTTTTCTTTTTTTTTTCTTCTTGCCAACAACTATTTTTCTTCTCGCTGGAAAAAAGTTGGGTGTAGATTTATCAATGACAACTCAAAGTATAAAGGGGGCATAGGAAAAGACGTCTATTTACAGCATTGGTGGCACGTGCCATTGTCATGTGTGGCTAACTACAGTGTTGATTCCCATTTTGATTAGATAATGTCAATTATTTATTTATTTCAGACCCTATAGATCACTTATTAATTGTCTCTATTGTACATACATAATAGCAAGATGCTATCCAAAAAAAGAAAGATGAAACTATTTAAAAATGGAAAAAGACAAAACAAAGAACAGAAATTGAGATATTGAAGGAGATTTTTTTGTGTAAAGTATAATCAATCAAATCAAATGAAAGCTTAATCCAAATCAAGGAGTGTGAAATGTCAATCTTATCCTCGTCAATGATGATCACTTGTTTGGGCCATAGACCATAACATACACAATGATTATTATTGTGGTGTGCTGTAAGAACAAGACAACTTGGAAATAGATGTGCACTTTCCTGCATAAAGCAATTACATGGTTAGTTAACACATTCCATTTGTGCACAAAAAAATAAGCCAATAGTGAAAAAAATCTCTCTATCTCAATTGGCTTCAACTCATACGCATTCATCCTTAGCCCCATTATTCACTCTCATCATGTCAATTGATACGTGGAGGCATATCATTGGCTATTGAGGAAAAGGAAGGAAAACATAACCTCGTGTGAAATGGGTGAAGTGAAATGCCTTTTTGGATTGGTGTTGTGATATGGAAAAAAAGGATGACATTAAGTTGTTGCCACACCTTCGAGAAATCCAATTCAGGATTCTTCAGCCAAATTCATTGGACCTATGTTCTTCAAGGGAAGGGAAAATGTTACATCTTACTTCTATTATTACGTATTGCACGTTAGTGGACTCATTTCATAAAAATCAAATGAAAAAATTTAAGATGAAAAGACACAATATTTAGTTTAAAATTTTAAGATAATAAATTAATGAGTTGTTCGTCTTATAAATTTTTTTTTTTTATGTAAGACTAACTTTATATACTCCTCACACTTGTAACATTAACAACATCTTTAAATATACATAAAAGTTGATTAGTCTGTATTTTATGATCTGCGAAAAATCAGAAAAGAAATACATATTTCTCATGATAAAAAGTGTATGTATAACCAACTCATAAAGAAAATGATATTTAATATGTGGATTCTTTTAATTGACGGGATTATTCATCACAAAACTTCCTAATGCTAATAAATGTGAGAAATGTTTGATGGAAACAATATCATGTGGTTACATTTGTCCATACTCAGGTAAGTTAATGCCAAACATTTCATTTCAATCTTAATCTACTAAGGCACTCAACTAAGAAGGGTCAAATAATTCTAGAAGAATTAGCGTCGATTAAGATTATTATCTGCCCCATTTTCTTAATATGCATTCTAATAGGGAGCTGGATCTGACTTAGATAACTATTTAAGCTTTAAAAAAAATTGATATTAGGCACAGCATAGTTTTTTCTCTTATTGAAAATCACCTTTAGATTTTACTATATCTAATGAATTCTCTACCAAAAATCCAAAATGACTGCGAAATTCTCATAGTCAATATCGATTCAACTATGAAAAAATTAATAATAAATTCCACATCAAAGATGGAATATAATAATAAACAAATTCCTCATCGTCACACCTAAGACTGGATATATAGAATATAATTTGCAAGACTAAATATATGTGGATGGTTCAACTAACAAACATAATAAATTCTTTATCATATAAAAATTAAGTAGATAAAACAATTTTAAAAACAAACTAAAAGGTTAGGAATAAGGCCATTATGGCCATATCCCTAAATTATGTGAAACTTATTATGATGATAAATAGTCTTCCGTTAACATAATTTTGAATAGAGAAAGCATGCAACCATACATGCATGCATGTTTCCATTGTTGGCACTCGTCTAAAGTTTGAACAATGGTTAATCAGAGTTAATTTTTAACAAGCGAGATTCTCTAATATATGTGGATGGTCTGATATTTTTGTGTCCTGTAAACTGTGTTTGGTTTTGAGAATAGAATAAGACAATATACTAAAAAATAGAACACAAATAATATAAACATAAAAAATTTAAAATAAAAAATAAAATAATAAAAAATTGATGATAATAATAAAAAAAATAAAATAAAAAATAAATTATATCTTCATTTAATATATATATATTCTTCTCGTTAAAAATAATATAAAATACATTAATTCAATATTTTAAAATATAATACCTCTATCTATATCTTATTTATTAGATATAATTTTATGTCTATGTATCGATGTCTTGTATACTATCCTTATAACCAAACGCAGTATTTGTTTAATTGGATGGGAATATGAAAACACACGTAATATATATATATATATACAAACACTCTTGCTTACTTTCTAGCTTCCATGCAATTTCCAAATTCCAAAGAAGCTCAATTAAAATCTCTTCGAAATCGGATTAGAAATGATTCGCATTTGATACGATGGAGATGTGCCAGCTCTCCAACTCTTGTGTATTCTCAACTTATTTGCTAACACATGAGAATTGAGATTAATATATTATTATATAGTATTATTATTATTTCAATGACAATGACCTTTTACGATGAATTCGATTCTCCATTACTCTTATCCAATATGTATATGTATATTCCCTCCTATGGCTTATGGTGATAACTGGAAGATCCTCTAAAATGAAAAAAAGTTTTTAATTTCAATTATAATCAC
>NC_029772.3:104459426-104500382 GCF_000817695.3 Arachis duranensis | reverse complement strand
TAAGGTCAAGTTTTCTTTTGTTGCCTTGTTATATGTATATGAACATCCTATTAATAAGGCATGTTCTGGCCCACTTCATAGTTGGGCTTGAACTGAAGCTTAAAATAAGGAGCCTCGCAGCTGAGGCCCAGCACAGTTGGCATACCTGTCCGCCTCATACAACGCTGCACCCGGGTTCAAATCCCAGCTGAGGCTGGTTGTTGGTTTAAGAACCCATGATACCTATGGTAGTGTGTGTGAGTGTGTTGTGTGTGTGTGAAACATGAGTGTAATGCCTAGGATTGGGAGCTGTCCAATCCACTTGACCAAAAAAAAAAATAAAAAAAAAATAAGGAGCCTCTTTCTTCATCCTAGGATACAAATATTAGCATTGATCAGTACACCAATAGTATTGATCGCACCCAAAAGAAAAAACAAAATGTAATATTGGTTAAACTTAAACCCAAAAGTGTCCCTTAAGAGGCATAAAAATAACAATAAAAAGTATCAATTGTGTGCCGTATGAGCTTAAAATAGATTATATCCCTGCCGAATAAATGACTATTGTGATTAACATTAAAAAGAAAGAGCTAGTCTGTTTCCAATTAAATGGATTGATGAAACCAAATTTAATGTGATTATTCACATAAAGTTCTTTATGTGAAAATAATAGTTACAAAACATTAGATAATTTAACATAGTTGAGTGAATTGCTTAAATTTAATTAGGCATGTGTGAAAGGAATTTGCTCATTCTATCATACAACAAATTTACTAGACTTTTTAAGTTTAGATAGTTCACAAAAACATACATGACATATTAATAATCATAAGCTTAAATTTAATCAAAATTGTCTCTGTCTACAAGCTTAAGACCCCAACTCATATCTTCACAGTGCCTCACATGAGGAACAAGTTCACCTGTGTCAATTCCTCTCTTAGCCCTGCAGTCATAGAATGGAGGAGCATGGAAACACGGTTCCATCGACATGGCACGCCGGCAAGGAGGATTCGGAGCAGTTCGGTTCTCTGGCTTGTAGAGTATCCAAGGCTTCAAGCCTCCAAGACCTTGAGCAACATATCCAAAAGTAGACCAAGAACTAGTAACCAACACATCACTCAAACTTAAGAGGTACATTTCTGCCCAAGCTTTTTGGTTATGAATCTGTTTCTCGGATTGTTGATGTCCTTCATGGCTTGGTTGGTAAATTCCAACAACTTCTCCTGTCACAGTAGGATATTCCCAATACATGTCCCTTACCTTCTCAAAATAGCCAGCATTTAAGGATGTCATTAGCACCGCTTTCGATTTCGGTGTTTCTGATGGACTCACTATGTCGTCTTCGCGGTTAACATCCGGCAAGAGATTCTCCTTCAATGTACAAGCTAAGATTTGATCCAATACATGTTGGAATGGGCCAGGATCTGTGTCGAACACTCGAATTTGTATGCCAACTCTTTCATTGGCATTAGCTAAATAAGACTCGTAGTATCTTACAACTAGTCCCCACACGTTGTTTGTTGGGTGGAGTAAGTATCTGCCCAAGAAATGGAAAATTGTTTCTTTGTTTGGGAATAGGTACTTCAGTTCCTGCTCGAAAGACGGCATCAAGAATAGAGATGGAGTGAAGTAATTATCTGTTTTGATGAGTAACCATGGTACTTTCTTGAGGAAATTTTGTTGTTCATCACAGAAGAAAAGCTTGTCTTCATCATCATAGTCATGGACTAGATGAAGGTAGAGAAAAGACGGCGGCAAAGTTGAACTCGCAACCGAGTTGTTTTTCAGCATTTTTCCATAACATTGTTCAGATTTCTGATTGAAACCATGAAACTGACTTTTGAGAGGAAAATCAGGAGGGAGAAACCAGGACACTTCTGGGAATGGTTCACAAAAGAGATCAACCATATCCACTCCCGGATCGACCAGCAGAACTCGGTCCGTAAGGAGAGCATAAAGAAATGCAGAAGCTAGGGTCAATATCCTATTCCCCAATCCACTAAATGAAATCCACACAACATATTTACAAGGTGAGGACTTGGAAAACTGACCAGACCTGAGTTCTTTCACAGTTTTGTTATAAGCTTCGGTATAAGGTCCACATTGTTTGTGTAGAGCTTCATATTTTCTTAACCTAGAAATAAGGTAAGAAGAAGGTTTAGCTGATAGTCCTTTGTGATAATTGGCTGATTGATACCTGCTGAGACAAGATCTTTCATCGAATCCATCGATTAGAAGGCCACCAATCAGTTTATCAATTGGCTTCTCAACAGAATCAGAGGAAATATTGTTCACACCTTCAAGTCACAGAACATCAAATTCCTTTACTTAACAATGAATTCAAATAAATAGTAAAGCACTAAATCACAAGAAAGACAAATTTTTGGACATGGGTATGAGTTGAATTGAACATTGAAAAGAGAATCAATCAAATGTAAGAACCCTAAAAAAGTAAAAATCTTGGTATCATAGAGACAAATATAACAGAGGAAATTGGATAGCCAACTTCAAACAAAAATCTAAATTCTGTTGTTTTCCATGTGCATTTCTCATCACCAAATTCTAAAAGGACAAGAAAACTACTCTGTTGTTGGATCAAGTGCTTACCATCAAAACAAAAATCATAATTGAATTTTCTGTCTCTGTCTCAGAGTACCCTAGGGTAACACAAGTGAAGTAAAACAATGCTAATACTTTCTGAATCAAAGTTCCATTTTGCTTAGAAAATTGAAATGCACCAGGCTAAGAATAAATTAAGCAAGTTAATCTTAAACCAAGTAGCTAACACAATGAAACATTGGGAATGATGAAGAAATTACCTTGTTGCTGAAAGACAGTAGTAGTAAGAGTGGGTGAAGCTTCTAGAACAGCATCAGAGGGAGGGTCTCTAAGAACAACAGAGAGTGAGAAGAGCACAGAGAAGAGCATGAAAGAAACAAGAAAGAACCCCATCAAACGCATAAGAGGGAGAGTAGTAGTATTATTCTTCTTCTCCAAATCTGAGGACAGATTCAGATTCAGATTCTTCAATGCATCATCAGTGTCACCACCTTCTTCCACATTCCTAATTGTAATGAGCCTTTTCATCACTTGCACATAGAAAGTTAAAGAGTAATAGGTGTGGTTCTTGCTTCAACAAGAGACACTGAACAATGATCTAAATCCAAAACTGATTAAAAACTCATACATACAGTGTTGCTGTGCCACTAAGGTTAAGACATAATTTAATAGAGTCATTTGAAAAGAAAGATTATAAAAATACCAAATATACATTAAAATATATTAAATACAAGCACATATAGAATTAATTTCATAATTGATTCTTTATGTGCTCATATTACTTTTGTAATATATATCATTTTTGGATGATTTTTTTTTCTTTAATAAGAATTAATAATACAATCTTAGTGTTTATGTAAAATTGGCTGTCGGTGGCTCTATTATGTTAATGCTACCTTCCACTACCAATCGCCATTATTTATGGCTATGTGTTGTCCGCCTCCTTCAATTTTAAAATAAAATAAAATTTTTCATATAATGTCTCAATGACCGTTTTTTTATCTATTTAAAATATAATAATTAAGCAGTTCAGTACACGAGACTTGAACAGTGTTCTCACTAAAAACACCTAACTCTAAAGTTTCAGAGGTGGCAATGAATAGTGTTCCTTCCATCCAAATGAAAATACAAATCCACTGCAATGTATTGGTTTTTGCATAAAGAAGCCTCCAAAAATCGTCCACCACCAGTGTTATCATCCAAAAAAAAATTGTTGTCCTTTTAGCAGGATTGTTCGCGAAAGTAACATCTCAGTAGACGAAGTAATTACAGTGTTTCCTCCAAAAAAAAGTGTAGAGGTGATGACTTCATTAGTTAGAGTTCCTAACAAAATTAAATTCTAGATGCAAGTAGCATATCTTTTTTTCCATGTGTAAAGACTTGCGATTAATAAATGATTAGATTTGGGACATTTTATTTTGACGCTCACCGGAGTTTTTTAAAAATTTCAGTTTTTTCTACTCATTCCATTCATTGATAGAGGAACAACTCTATATAAATATTAGAATGGTACAGATTACATGAAAAATATAAATTTATTGTTAATTGTACCTAGTAGAACTTTTGGTTGAAGCAATTTTAGAGTGCAAAAAATGGCTGTAAAAACAGACTTAATCAGAGACATCAATCCAACCAAGTTTACTTGGTCATTGGTCATGGGTGTTGCCCGATTGTATGAGTTTTCCAGCCAGTGAAACCAGAATGAGGTGTTTAACTTGAAGATGGTTTTGCAAGATGAGCAGATATTGAATGAGTGATTGTTATACGTTGCATCTTCTTCTTGAGTGCCTTTCTAACAAGTTTTAGTTTCTTGGGTTTTAAAATGTTTTACAGGGTGATAAAATTCATGCAACGATATGCAAGCATGGGTTGGATTTGTTCAGGGAAAGGATAAAAGAGCATGCCATGTATGATATGCCAAATTTTATTATGAAAATTAACAATGGGAAGGTAAAGACAAGAGCATGCCATGTATGATATGCCAAATTTTATTGTGAAAATTAACAATGGGAAGGTAAGGACAACTGCTCATAAGTACAAGCTTAGCTTCTATACAAAGACAGACGTGGAAGTCCTTCCAATTGAGACTTTCGCTTTTAACCCATTCAAAATGTGCCCATTTGCTGAACTTGAGGCAAATGCTCTAATGGATAAAAATTTGTTGTTTGGTACGTTACATCGACATACTTTTTATTTTGTTAAGATATGATCTTGAATTTTATTACAGGTTTATATTTAAATGGCCTTATTGTGATATGCAGATTACATAGGAAAGGTTGTTGGAAAGAAAGAAGCTATGGGGATGATTACACGCACGAGTGAAGAAAGCAAGCGTATTGCACTACAATTGAAAGACCTAGAGTAATATTTACTATTTTGTCTCTCCTTTCAGTTGTATATTTTGTTTTTGTTTTGCAGTCATTTAATTCAGGCATATGCTGGATATTAAGTGTCCAAAAATACTGTTAGAGTTGTATTATGCCTTTCATTCCAAGAAACACAAGATTAAATGTACATTGTTTGGGAAATCGGTGGACCAAGTGCTTCCACACTTCGAACGAGATGATGGGGAGCCTTTCATAATGTTTGTTCAGCTTTTTAAGTCGAATGTATACTTAAATTCTATGAATGTTCAAAGCACTTACTATGTCTCCAAATGTTACTTCAATCCAAACCTTCCCGAAGTTATTGACTTCAAGAAAAGGTGTGTCTCTAGAGTGCCCAAATTGCTGCTCTGTTATGAGTTCATAAAACATAATTTAAAAACCATATTAATTTATATGAGTCTTCTTGGACTCTTTACAGATTTGCAAAGGAGGTTGTGTTATGTGCACAATGAATAATTCCTCTTCAATCGCAACTTCAATGCTCTAATCAACACAGGCATTGCCCCAATACGCACCATAGAGGAGGTTCTTAATATGATACAGGTGAGGTTTGTAATTGATCACTTAAACTGATAAAGTTTTGTTACTGATTTTGAAACATTTTTTTAGGAAACCTCCTACTGGATTGTGGAAAATATTGTGTCTTTAAAGGTTGGTAAAGATGACTGGTCCTATACGCCATGTAAGACATGTCCAGAGAAAGTTCTAGAGAGCAAAAATAGGTATTGGTGTGATCATTGTAGACGTGTAGGCTTTAAGGCTACACTAAGGTTAGTTGTTTTGTATCCAATCTTTGTTTGTTTTTTTTAAGGTCCGGTTGATATCATGAACTATGAAATTCAGCGTAGTTGCATATGGTCATGTTTTTATTGTTAGCGGTGATGTGCTGCTGAGATGTTGTTCCAGGTATAAGCTACAAGTAATCGTGACTAATGAAAATGGTTGTATGAAGCTCTTTCTGTGGAACAAAGAAACAGAGCATATGGTGGGAAAGACTGCTGAGATAATTAAAGAGTTATTCGTAAGTCTAATTCATGGGAGTTTAAAATACTTTGCTCCTGTAATGTATGTTTCCCGGACTGATAAAAAATTTATTATGTGCATGTAAAGAAGTGGAAAAAAAGGAGAGTCGTATCCTAAATACATGGATAATATTGTTGACAAAAGGTTCTTATTCAAGCTTAACATCACCTACAAGAATATTAATGTCGTGGAAGGGGTATACAGCGTTTTAAAGATTTCAGATGATGAATGCCTCATGTCCAGTTTTGGTTCTGCCAATTCTTCTTTTGATGCTTCTGTAAGTATAGCATGTTGCGATTGGAACTAGAACTGAGTTGTGTTGATTAGTATACTGTTGAAACTAACATCTTACCTTCAAATGATCTTGGTTCTTGCAGTGTTCTCAACATGTACCTAATACCTCTACAACTGAAATAGGTGATAATAGCAATGGACATGGGGCTGTTTCTCTATCCAAGGTAAGAATTTTATATGTCTTTTTTTTATTGATATCCACCTTATACAGAGATCATTAAGCCTGATCAAGAGGTCGCTCATGTTTTACTTGCTAATTGTCGAGTTTCTGTCAACAATAGGATTTAGCAGTTGAGGGCAATGGTGAGAGATCCTCTGAGACTCCAGCCAAGAGGTCCTCCCCTAATACAGGTGATGGCTCTACGGCAGAAGCAAGTGTGTCTGCAGATGTGCAAGCATCAATTAACAAGAATTTTAAGAGGAATTGTGGAAAAAAAATCTCGATTGAAAACTTTTGATGTTAGTTACATTGTTGGTGTGTTTAAGAAGTTATGATGAGACAAATGTTTTCTTAGCATTCTAGCTTAGTATATGTAGTAACTATAGAAATTCATGTATTCAATATGGTTAATTAGTTTGCTTTGTTAATTGGGTTGTTAGGGTTTAGGGTTTGCACCTATCGACAGATACTATGGTTGTCAAAACCTTTAAACCTTACAAGTAAAATTTTCTATTTACTATGTGGCAGAAAATTCCTTTCACTTATTGCTAGTTAATATGATTGCAATGTTACTTGATCCAAAGGATGCCTAACACATCCATCATAACTAAATCAGTTCTTGTAGAAAAATTTTGCCATACATTAAAGCTTTTTAGCTTTCGAAATTGAACTATTAGTATCAATAGGAATAGGATAATTCACTTATTGTAGAAGTTAGAGACATGTTTGGATTAACCGTTCGTAAAAGGGAGATTTGTATAAAATTGATTTTGATCAAAAGTGATTTGGTATTAACGTGGTTTATGTTTTGGTAATTTTTATTCAAAATAGATTATAGTACACTAAATATTGTTTGGATTACATTATTCAAAATCACTTTTAGATGAAAAATTATAGAAAAAGATATGAATTTAAATAATTAGTTTATATTATCTTATAATTTTATTTTAAATATTTAAATAAATTTTAATATTTTTTTTAGTACTCTCAGTACTCTTTAGTACTCTAATAGGATTAATAGAATCATAATATAAAGCAAAAAAAAATATTTCATACAAAAAAGAAATAATAATAATAGTGAAAAAGCTCATATAAACAAAAAGATAGAAGTTTTATAAAAATAAGAATATGCATAAGAGAGTATTAGAGAAAAATATTATAAAAAAAACAAACATATAAATAATGAAGGACATAATTATTTCTTAACACATTATACTTTCATCATGCATAATATATAATAATACGTTGCTCGTTGGGACAATACATATAAGTAATGCTATATGGATTTTCATTTAGTGTATAATTATTATATGGAAAAGTATCGAGAGACCATGAGAGTAGTAAACAATGTGAACAATAGAGTAAAAAAGAAAAAATAAAATTAAAATCAGAAATCAGATGATTAATTAATTATTAATAATTGCAGATTTTAAAATTTTAAAAATAAGGATTTCAAATTAAATCAAATCACAAACGGTGCAGTTACACCCAATAATCACGCTAACTTCTCTTCTCCAATCATGATCTCCAGTCTACAGAGTAACCTAGCCGCCGATTCACTTTCCCGCTCTCCGGTCCGATGCTGCGCAGATTCTAGCTGCCACCACCCAGCCTTCGTCCCACGTTGCCTAGTCTGCGAAATCCGATCGCCTCGCACCAGCCGTGGACAGCCTTCTTCGCGCTTCCCACCCGCCGTCGCCCAACCTTCAACCGACACCGCCCAACCTCTTCACAAATGCTCGATCGCTTTGATTATTTGATTTGATTAGACCAGTACGTTGGTATACTATTTTTTCATTTTGCTTAAAGGACCATACTGGGCATGACTTTCATAACATTGATTGGCAGTGTCAAGAAAGGTGGTTCAAATGTAACATCTAATCCATTGTTAGCCGCTATACTTGAGAAAGCTAAGGAGCTTGATGTGCCAAAAGATATTGTTAAGCGTAACATCAAAAGAGCTTCAGAGAAGGGACAGGAGGCTTATAATGAGAAGTTGTTGCGTGGTTTCTTTATCGTCAGATCTCCCCCTGCCTCCATGCATCGTCGTCGACTCTCTCTACCCCGCAAATATGCTGGATGTTCAATTCACTAGGTATGTAGGTGGTTATTTTAATTCTTAATTGGATGGTTATTTTGTTCGATTCAGTTTAAGTATATACCATTAGCAAATACTGGATGGTCATTTCACTAGGTAGTTGGATGATTATTTTAATAATTACGTGGATGATTGTTTGATGACGATTCCGCGATAGTGATGGGGAAGGGGGCTACAGGGGTGGACGATGATGGCCGGTGAGAGAGCTTCTAATGCTGGAGAGGTGGAATAATTGATGAGGGTGGGGTGGCAGATGGTTTGGGGGGAAGAGGGTGTTTAGGTGAATTCCTTGGTAAATTAAGGATGGGATGGTTAATTTTTTGAAATAACTATTTAGATTTTTTGGCTTAAATAATTTGGAAAGTTTTCTTTTTTTTTCCTCTTATATTGGGCTAAATTCAGAGCTCATTATTCACATTATTTAGATTCCTCATTGTCTCCCTAGCGAAATTGTTATTATATACATTAAACCACGTATACTATGTTGCTATTCATAGTACCTCAACTAAGTCAATTAGGCCAGTCTTCTGCATAACCAATAGCTTTGTAAATTCCGTTCAATTTCTTAGGTGGCTCAATTTCATCTTATAAAAAACTCTTTAAAAAAATGCCCTGGACACAATAATGCTGAATTTTTCATTAAGTTTTTCGTAGGAAAAAGTATAATTAGACATAAGAAGAAAAGCATGAGGTTGAAGTCGAAAAATTCCACGGTATATCTGATGGAAAGACACTGTTAATGTTTTTGAGACCATGTAGCAAACACCTCCTAAAACATTCTATACCGTATCAAATTTGTTGTATTGAAGATATATAATCGAAAACATGAGCAGTTTTTCATGCCAAGTAGATCAATGAACAAGATACATAGAAAATTCTCATATAGAGACTTCAGTGTAAGGCAACAGTTCTAAGATAATAATAGGATTCTACCTCTAAATAGAGAAAATTTAAGCGAAGAAAAAGCAGAAAACACTAAATGGGTTGATTCTCGATCAAGAAACTTCTTTGTGCTCATTCTTGATCACCAATATGGGAAGAAGGTCTATTATACAAAGCTAAAATTTTGTTTTTATAGTGCAAGCTAAGACTTTTCAACTTACATTCATTACTTCCAGCAGCAGCCCACATCTATTTTAGGCTGTGTTTGGCAAAGTATCCTACGATAGAAAAATATAGAGACACTAAGATGGTTGTATTTTTCTTTGTCTCCACGCTCCACTGTCCCTTCTTTGTTGGCGGTAGAAAATTTTTGTTTGAAGACAAAGACTTTTTGCTTATTCATCTAATTGTCTCCTCTATATATGATTGTATCCCCTAATGTCTTTATATTTCTATTCTAAGACAGTTATCAAACATGGTCTTATGTACATAGAATAATAGGAATTAAAGGGCAGTTAAGGATTCATGCTATTATGTTACCCCTTCTAAAGTAGTTGCATAGATGAACACGGATTTTTTTTTTGTAGTCAAAATTCAACTTGTGCTTGATTTTGGTAGCGATTATACTCGGCCATTTTTGTAATTTGAATTTCATATTTAATTATCTTGAGAACTTAACATGATTTAGAACTCAATAATTATTTTACTATTTGTCATTTTCTTTTCTTTGTGCGTCTTTATCAGGTACTTGATAGCCTCGCACATAACCGATTATCAAAATCCGATGCTCTTCTTCAATACCTTGGCAGTGATGAAAGATGCCATATATCATGAATATCCATTGCAGGTAATAAATTATTTCTTCACACATTATACTTTCATCATGCTAATATATAATAATACGCTGCTCCTTGGGACAATACATATAAGTAATGCTATATGGATTTCCATTTAGTGTATCATTATTATATACATTAAACCACATATACTATGTTGCTATTCATAGTACCTCAACTAAGTCAATTAGACCAGTCTTCTACATAACCACATTAATTATGTTCAATTTTTTAGGTGGCTCAATTTCATATGATAAAAAACTCTTTAAACAAATTTCCTAGTCATAATAATACAGAGTCAATTAAATATACTTCAAATTAAGTTTTAGAATTTTTATTGTGGTTTCGTTGTTTAATTTAAACTCGAATCTTCCACAATTAATCTAGCTGAATTTAGCAGTATGGTGCCTCAATCAATTACTGATACAACTTAATTTAAATACATTAGAATAGGATGAAGAACTCAAACCTCTGCCAAATTGCATCATATTTTGGTTGCTTCATTTATGGCATTCTAACTACATAGATAATTATCTATATATCCTATAATCAGATTTTTAAATTTTCACCTTATAATGTGTTGTCATTTCTAAGAAATCCTTCCAGCCATTTATTATAGAAGTCTGACATTGTTAAAGTAATAGAAGACTTGCCTGTTTATGTTAGAGGAACCAGATGGCAAGGAAAAATCGAAATGAAAAATATATTACCCCATTTGCAAAGTAGAACTCATTAGAAAGTGAATAAACCAAGCAGAGGGATAAAATAGAGAATACACACACTTAAGCCTGATTTGTTAGTCATGTCACCATTAATGGTAAATCTTCACCGAGATTCTCTTTGATTATATTTGTAGCTAGAATTAAAACTTCTCTTTATTGTATCAAGATATGCCTTGGAAATATTGAGATTTCATCTTCTTGCTTTTGTAAATAACAAACCTCTACTTACTCTCTATGCATTTTGCCATCATCACTTCGAGATTAGTGTGAGCATAAGATGCAACATGTCAACAGTGTATGAAAAGTGCATTGATTGCTAAGAATGGAACATGCCAAAATACTATTTACTGAATGAGAATTAGAAAAACTTTAAGAAATTTCTTGTCTCACTCAAATTGGCTTCACAAACTCTGACTCCACTGATAGTAGTAGAGCTAAAAGCTGTTGCACTATTTGTTGTGAGATATTGTTTATTTGTCAACCTTCAATATTACCTAAAAAAGACTCATCAATATATGTATACTTGAATTTAAAGAAAATTGAATTGCGTAAATACATCTAAAAAATTCAATCATGTCATTAAAGCTAAACTCCTCTATACTCCTTTATAAATAAAGATCAGTCCTCACAGCAGAGGAACATATCTCATACTCAGCTAAAACTTCTATCCCAAACTCTCATATCTTTCCACTCCCACAAATCTAATTTGTGTGATCCCTATATTTCAAAGAGGATGAGTGATATTTCTCCAGTTTCTTTTCCCCTGGCAGAACTCCCTAACGAGATTCTCTTAGACATATTCCACCTTGTGGATGCTTCAACCATCTTTAATGTCTGTTGCACATCTCACTACTAGAGAGTGAAGCTTAGAAGCTATGAATTCGTGTCAATCATTGCTGAAAGATAAAAACATCATGGCTGCTCACTGATGTTGCATTTTTGTTATCCATCCTCTTTGCTGAAGTCACTTGATTGGGTCATGAGGATGGATTCTTTGAGTGGTTATACTATTTCATTTTACTTTCCTTTTTTGTTGACATATGAAGGTTGGTTCCAAATTATTGGCATTGAAAATGGCATCTTCTACATAAGATACTCCTCCATGGGAAGGAAGTCTTACCTGCTAGCTTGGAAACCTATTAGCAGAAGGCCCAAAATCATTCAAAATCCTATTTATGTTTACAAACCTGACATGGTATATCTATATGCATTTCTATACTATCCGTACACTCTTCATTATGCCATTGTGCATGTCTTCAAGCATAGTTTGGAAAGTATTGCATACACACTAGCCATCTATATAAGCTTTATAAGAGACTGGCATATGTTAATGACATGTCCACCATATATGCAAACTATAGATGCAACTTATGTTACACTTGATGGATGTATTTATTTGGTAACATACTCAGATGAGGATGTTGAAAGAACAAACCCTTATATTGAATATTTCTCTATATTATCTAACACTTTTCAACATATTTTTGTTCCTAAACAAGCTCTGACTCATTGCTGCATGCTCATGATTCTCAACCAAAAGTTTTGCCTTGTTGCATCTGATCATGACGAGGAAGTGTTCCACACTTCTATTTGGCATGTTCATGTTACCGAGGAAGACCCAACATGGACTAGGTTGTTCATGTATAATGGTATTGGTTCCTCTTTACTTCTACGATGTTTGTTAATGACGATATAATAGAAATCAAGGAAAGACATTTTGAAACTGAGGGTGCAGATGAGTCACACTTTTCACACTTTCATATTTGCCGATATACTCCTATAAACAACAAAAAGAGAACTCTTCACTGGGTAGAATATGAAGATCAAGTAAGGCTTAGGTCACTACATGTGTACTATGAGACAATATATCCCGTGTGAAGTCGATCTCACATATTGCATTCAGTTTTAGCAAGGTTATAAGAAGCCAGATGTTAAGATACCTCTAAGGTACCTCTGTTGTTTGTAATGACCTTAGTTTTAGGCCTATGTATGGTGCATGTCTCATAATCTTTAATTTATGTCGTTAGTGATTAATCACATGGTCTAGGCACCCTTATTAGTAGTACAAGGTATATATTAAAGCTAATTATGCAGTGGTATGTTAATGCATTTTTCCTACGACACATCTACTACAATATCATGTAATTTAATACTTTGGTTGCTATGAACTAATATAGATTAATGTTGTTATATTTGCTTTAAATTCATTACTCAGTATTATCACTTAAAGTCACTCACTTTATGCTTGAATCATAACATAAATATGGGTTAAAAAAAATAGATGCTTTAGTCAATGTCATAGATTATTTGTTGAAGTCAATTTGAGGCAAAATGTAGCATAATAAAGGGAGCTTCATGTCATAGGATTTGCCACTCTTTGAAAAGGCTTATGGAAACTGAATTTTTCCTTATATGCCACTCACCATAAATTCTGAAACAAAATTAATTTAATGGGAGGTTTATTCAGAATATGACTCTGTAATGAGTGGCAAAAATAGAATGCAAAGAAAATACTAAAACTATTAAAGAAGACATGTCTGTAAAAAAATTATTAAATTAGTTTCAGATTTTGTGGTTGCTACAGTTTACTAGCAAACAATATATTATTTGTATATGAGCCCATGAATGACTACTTTTTCACCACATGCATAAATGGAGTTTACATCTTAGTTGGACTAATGTTTCTTTAATTTTGATAACATGCTTTCATTAGTTTACTATTTATCCAGCTCCCTTTGTAAGAAAATAAAGTTAACAATATACAATTATACATGAATTGGTTTAAACTATGAAAAGTTTTAGTATTTATTCAAAGAATCTTCTCAATTTTTTTTATTAATGGACTACTGATTGGTTTAGGTATCAATGTGACAAAAGAGTAAATTAACCATGTCTTTGGAAGTAGCTTACATGCATTCAATATTAATTTACTTTGTTGCAATTACATTTTTTTGTTTGATTAATATGAGCAATTCTTGGTTTAATTAATATGAGGTTGCAAAATAGTTTAAAAAAGAATTTGGTCTTAGTATATTGACCATGTTTTTTTTTTTAATATGGTTTCTCTCATGTATCTACATAAATGGATAAGTAATAGTTGTTGAAGTTCATATATATGAAGACATTTGTACAAACAAAAATATAAGCAATATATTTTTCACAAATAAGAACTAACCTAAAACAAAAATTCTCAAAATAAAGTAAATTAAGAAATGTTAATTTTTTTATTGTAAAATAAGACTAAGTCTTGAGTACCATTATTTAGGATTATATTTAAGTAAATATTTTTTATATTGTCAACAAGATTATAAATTTTGTGAGACAATTTACTTACTGCTATGTGAGTGTCATATTATGACAATTCCTATGTTATATTTTTTTAAGAATAAAAATTATTAATGTCATCTCTTATGATTATGATTGATATGCAACTCTTTTAATAAAAAGATTTAGTTTTTAATATTGTTTTTAACTTATTGATAGTTGAATATGTGTTTAATATCATCAAATTTATAATTTAAAAAATCACCTAAATATATAAAGTTAATTGAATAAATATATAAATTTTTTATACTATTAATACCTGAAAATTGAATTCTATTTTTTATTCTTCCATTGATTCAAAAAGTAAATTATTTAATTACATTTTTTGGTTAATTTATACTATTAAACCCTCTAATTATTTGGTATGATATAATAGCTTACATGCATTCAGTATTAATTTTCATGCTACTAAAATTTTGTTGCATCCTCAGCTGATTTACAAAAAGGTTCTAAATATATCTACATATGAAGGCAAACATAAGTCATTCCAAACCAAGGTTACACTGAACTTTAAATCATAGTCCTTAAAAGAAAATTCTTTTGTCGCATGACTTAAGCATAATATAGAGGATAAGATTCAACTGCAAGCATAGTTAATTTCTAAAGTCTGTAGATGGATAATCTAATTAAACATACAAAATGTTGCACTCCAACTTGGACCATTCATTTTTTACGGTGCAAAGTCATGTCATTTTAACTTTTCACTCAGTATCTATTAAATTATACATGCCAAGAGCTGCACCAAAAGAATGGACTGTCTTTAGTCTCAGCATTGTACGTACTCAAAGACATATGCCACTGCTTCTCTGTAACAGTGAAAAATGCAGCTTCGTGCCAATTAAGTACAGCTAGCATCATAAACCATTCATTTCCTATATTTCTCCCTAAGAAGCCACACATGTGGCCTTCTCATCAAAGTAACCAAACTATGGGATCACGCCTGAACTTCATCTAAACCGCAACGGTGAAAATTCCAATTGCATTTTCATTCTTAAATGTAAAATAGCATAAATCTCACTAATTCTCAATAAACACCAAACATATCCTCAACTGCTTCCAAACCATTTTTTTCCTGAGCATTCAGACCTCGAGCATTGCAATACTTACATGAGACAGATAGAGCAAAATCTTCCCAATGCCAAAAAAGCTAGGTGGAACAAATTCGAAAAGCTATCTGAAAAAAAAGAAAGCTAATAGATTCCTGCCACAAAGATGCTTCTAAAGTATATATTTAGATTAGATGAAACAATTTTACTGTTGCTTATATGCTTTGTTCGTACATTACCAAGCTTTATCTCATATGTGCTAACACGTTGTAGAAAATAATGAAGTAAGTAGCACGAGACTTTCTACAGAAGCAACATCTATCCACAATGCATCAATATTGTGAGTGTGTAGCTCAACAATACTAACATAGAACCCCCTGAAGCAGCTGTCGTTACCTTTACTACAAGGTATGTCATGTTCACGGTTTATATGTGCCGAAAAAATAATTAATGAAAAACAATAACTAATGTTGTCTTCAGCTACACTGTACACATCTTTCAATTGTTTATTATTTTTTCAGATAAATCTTCTAATTATGTTGTAAAGTTAACTTTCTTGCTTTAACGATTGGGAACCCCAACTAATTAGAGAAGCCTATCATGTTGAATTGTCACAAAATGGCATCTTTGAGTTACGACCAGTCCATTATATTATTCTTAATTATATTTGTTAGCTAATTAAGGTTACCCAAAACATGCATGTTTCAGACTCCAACTATAACCCGATTGATCCAATTTCTCTAAACCTATCAATTAGTGCCACCTTCAAAAATAAGCTGACATCATAATTGGCCACTTTAAGAATTTTGGACACCACTGACCAAATACTTAGTAGAGAGTTTTTGAACATCCCTGAAAACTTCTCGAGTTCAGATTCCTCCATCACAAGGAGAACACCGCAACATTTGGAGACTTACAAATTTTATGCATGTTGTTAATGTTTAACAAAGAAGCCAATTGTAACTAAAATATATACACTATTTGTTTTTAGGTGCAGAAAACACGATGCAATTAACTTCGTATCTAAGTCATCCTTGCTACTATGCTCAAAAGACTTCAAGAAGTGTGGGCACATGCCGGCACATTCTAACTCTATCTTCACATGACCTCACCAATGCAAAATCATTCTTGCTACCAACAAATTCTCCTCTACTTGCACGCGAAGGTACAAATCTCCTTCCATTCTTTTTCATAATTCTTCAAGATAGATTATCCCTGGTGACGTCAATGTATTTTTTGAATGGTATCAAAGAACAAAATGATGAAGCCACAATATTACCTTTTTAGATCCAACAATGTTCCAGAAGATTTCTTCAAGTGAAAGTCAAAGTGGTGTCATTTTTTTTTTAGGTCTTGCAAAGGTCTAGCATTGACATGCGAGGTGTTCAATGCATCATTAGATGGCAAAATCAACTTAGAACCAACCACCCTACATACCTCCATCTTATTTCAATGCAACCCAGCGAATGTTACATTTAATTTATTTTTTTTAAGGCTGCTTCTTCATGTATACAAATACATAAAAGTTTCACTTGGCAAAGTATTTAAAACAATGATTAATAACAAATCAAAAGCATGTACAACTTTTTCGCATGAAGAACACAATTGTTTCTATAGTGCATTTTTTCAATCCAGATGAAGCCAGTGGAGATGATGCACATGAATTTCATACTAGCACAGTTACCAGTTCCCGTTTAGGCGACCAACAAAATCCTGGAAAATCTCCTCCTAGTAACAGACTTAGAGCATCTATTTCGAATATTGAGATATGAGCCAACAAAATATTCATTCATTATAACATAATTGATTGAATCTTTTGAATTTAGCAGACTTGGAACACACAACTGGCCATATATATTCAAACCTAATACCGAATGAAACATTGCACACGAATTCAATTGACGTCTCCAATACAGGTTTGTGCTTTAGGAGTAAATTTTTGCCACCCCCACCTTTCGATGATGAACCTATCTACCGTAAAAGATTTTAGAATCTAACTTTCAAGCTTTAACGTGATAAAATGTCTCAATATAACCATTTAACTTATGAAATTATCAACTTTATTCATTGACATATAAGATTAAAATAGGTAAAACTTGTTATTGAGTTCATTTACATGGTTCAATTCTCATATTCACCGGTTTATGAAAAGAAGTTATATTATCTTTATTTTACATTCTATTTATTTAACAACCACCCATCATTTACTTTAGGTTATAGAAACTGAAAATTAATTATCCATATAGTCAGGGACGGATCCAAAAAATTTTTGAAAAGGGGGCCGCAAATAAAATATCTATATAATTAAATATTGTATTATATAATTGATGATATTATTTTATTATTATTATTTATAATAAAAAATTATTAATAAGTACTATATTAAAATAGAAAGTTCTACTCAAAAATAATAATGTTATATTTGATATCATTTATAATAACTAAAATTCTAATTTTTATCCTTTATTATTATAAATAATATAACATGAATAATATAGATCAGTTATTCTGATATTTTTTATATATGCATTTAAAATAAATTAGCGAACAAAATATGTAAAATATTTATACTATTATATAATTTATTTAATATGTTATTATTTTAATATCATGAGAAGAAATAAATAATTGTTGAAATAATTTAATTTTTATGTATATACTTTTTTTACTATCCAATTAGAATTTGTTATAAAAATTAAAGCATTTTTTATATGATAATAGATTTAAAAGTTAAGAAAATATTAAAAAGATAAAAGGAACAATAGAGAAAGAATTCATTAAAATTATTGGTTAATGAAAAAAATAAAGAATAGAAGGAACAATGAAAAAAGAATTATGGATCAAAAAGATTGTTCTAAAAAAATATAATACACTATTAATATTCAAAATGTAACAATTGGGATTTGAACCCAAGTCATGGGACAAAAATATTTTAATTAGCTACTAGATTAACAATTCAATTTTAAAGTTAAATGTATCATCATATAATATATAGAAGTTTTAAAATTATTGGAAGGATGATCTTTGTTTTCCCATTATCTGGTGAGCTATATTATTTAAGGTTGTTGTTAAATATTGTAAAGAGACCAACAAGCTATGCAGATATTCGGACTTACAATGGTGTTATTTACTCATCATTTTGAGATACATGCTATGTACGCGGCTTGCTTGATGACGACAAAGAATACATTGATACTATTGAGGAAGCAAGTCATTAGGGCTCGGGCCATTATTTGCAAAGGTTGTTTGCGACTCTATTGTGGTCTAACTCAATGGTATGCCCCGAAGCTGTTTGGAAAAAAACAGCCATGCTATTGAGCGATGAAATTTTGCATGATCATAGAGCCATGTTTGGCCTACATGGTAAGCAAACAATTGCAATAAATAACTTTTTAATTAAATTTAAAATCTTTAAAATGTTGCTTACATGTTTTTGTTGTCTTTCTTTTATCTACCATCAATTTTCATGTACAATAGTAAATGATATTTTTACCTTCTCAACATTTCAGATCTAGCTTTGAGTGACGAAGAATTAAAGAATCTAACGTTGATTGAGATCGAGCAAAATATTGAACAGTAATGGAAAAGGCTTGCGAGATTATCCGACCATGTCATTTCCATCGGGAGATACTGACCATCTCAGAACACAAAATAAAATGATCTTTGATGAGTTAAATTATGATCGTGTCATTAGAAAAGCAACACAACGAGTGCTTCTCCAAATTAATTATAGAGCAAAGAAGGGTTTATGATAAGATCATCAATGCTTTCGAAAGTCAACATGGACGTGTATTCTTTTCGTATGGCCACGGAGGTACATGAAAGACTTTTCTTTGAAAAACTTTAGCTTCGGTACTAAGATCAAAGGGAAAAATAGTCTTAACTATTGCATCTAGCGGCATTGCCTCTCTATTGCTACTTGGAGGTCGGACTGCACATTCTAGGTTTGCCATATCATTAACTCCAGATGGGTTCTCAACTTGCAACATCAAGCAAGGAAGTCCATTAGCAGAATTAATTGTAATAGCTAAGATCATAATTTGGGACGAAATTTCTATGATGAGCAAATTTTGCTTCAAGGTATTGGATAAGACAATAAGAGATTTGATGAGGTTCAAAGATTATCAGAATCAAAAATTTTCTTCTGGGGGAAAAACAATTATTTTCGGCAGAAATTTTAGACAAATCTTACCAGTGATCCCGAAAGGAACAAAACAAGACATTGTAAATGCGTCTTTAAACTCATCATATCTATGGAAACATTGTGAAATATTAAAGCTCACTGTAAACATGCGGCTGCAATGTATGACTACAGATACTTCGGTAGAAGATTTAAAGCAATTTCTGAATGGATTCTTCAGGTCGGCAACAGAACATCTGAAGGAACATGTGATGGATGCAACATGATTAACATACCTCCTGAATTGCTTATCACTAATTATAATGATCCTATACAGGCAATGATTAAAGTAATCTATTCTAATTATATTGCTGACATGACTAACGAAAGTCACTTGAAAGGTCGAGCTATTTTAGCTTCTATAATTTATGTTGTAGATGAGATAAATGATTACACGACTGCAATGAACAACAATCAGTACAAGACCTATATTAGTTTCAATAAGTCTTTGACCGAAGGAGGTAGCACTGAAATTGATGGCATCCACACACCATAATTTTTAGCAACACTTAAGTGCTCAGAGCTTCTAAATCATGAATTGAAGCTAAAGGTTGGTTGTCCTGTTATGCTTATCAGAAACATTGATCACTCATAAGGGCTTTGCAATGATACCAAGTTGATAATTACAAGAGTTGGGGATAAAGTTATTGAGGCAAAGTTATTGAATTCTAGCCACTGTCTCAATAAAGTCCTCATTCTTAGAATGACACTCACATCATCAGATGTAAGGATACCATTTAGATTTTAAAAGAGACAATTTCCTATTATGTTATCTTATGCAATGATAATAAACAAAAGTCAAAGACACTCGTTGAACTATGCCGGATTGCTATTGAAAAAACTAGTGTTTACACATGGCCAACTTTGTTGCCATCTCAAGAGTCACAAATAAAAAAAGTTAAAAACACTAACAACACAGAAAATATTGTTTATCCCGAAATCTTCAGAAATATATCATAATAGATTCAACTTGAGGTATCTTTTCTTTATCATCTCATTTCTATATACATCCATGATCCTTTATACAAATCTATTCTTTTTCCTCATCTAATATTGCTCCAACTTTAATTTATTGTTGACCATAATAATACGTTTGATCAATATTTTTTTCTTTATAGAATTTATATAATAACCTATAATTTTTTTATATTATTCTCAATCTTGCTTATACAGTAACAACATCTATATCTTGAATATTAAATACTACCAATCTTATCACATAACATATTCTATCATCACACAGAATTAAGACTTTCATGACTTATTTTAGTTATGTCATTTTAACTACTTTTTTTGTACTTCTATTACATTAAACCTTTATCTTTTTCGTAGTTTTTACACCGTTAAAAATTTATTTTATTTCTTGCTACTATTTCTTTTGCTAAACTCATTCTAAATGTTCATATTTAATACAAATAAAATCTTAATAAATCAAAATGATAAAAATATATACCAATTATTTTTACCTAATATTCAATTCATCATATCCTTAGTTACGACAAAAAACATTGCATAAACTTCATTAATTTTCTTTTTTCTTTATAGAAACCCTTTCTATTTTTTTCAAAATTTAAATAAATTTGTTTACACCATACATAATCTCTTTTATTTTCTATACTAAATAAAATACAAAATATGAACATACATTCATGTCATTATAGTTTGCATCTATATTGTTTGCGCACAATGTGGATCTCTTGTTAGATTTTACTATAGAAAATATAGAGTTAACTAGTATTTGTTTAAATGTTAGACAAAAAAAAGTATTGGTATAATTTTTTAAAAAATTAATATTTAAATTAGCCTTTAACTATTTTTAAATTAGATATTTCAGTTTTTAATAAATTTTTATTATTTTAAAATTTTTTTAAAGTTATTTTACTATTTTAAAAGAAATTAATATTTTTTAAAAATTTAATTATCATATAGCATAATTTATTAAAATTTTATTTATTGAATACATATATTAAAAACTTTGTTAGAAAGTCACGAAATAACAAATCTATTAAAAATTAATTAGATATTTACTTTTTAAGAAAAAATTGACGATTAATATTCGGGCTTACAATACGATCAACCAATTCAACTTCACTGTCATAATTTTGGCAAATTGGATAGAAAATCTTCCGCTTAAAATAAATTTAAACTGCTGACATTACTCTTATTTATTTACCAAAAATATACTTAAAATCATAAGTTCCAACTTTATTAATCATAAGTTCTTATTTATTTGAATAAACAATATTACATAGTTAGTAAATATTATTATTTTGACTATTATTTGGCTAACTAGGAGCAGAGTTATATTAACTTTTAGAGAGAGAAAAAAAATTATCGTTAACAAAAAAAAAAAAAATTGAAAGGGACTAAATTAAAATTTATAAAAAAAACTTGATAATTGAGAGAAGGCATTGCCCTTCTTGTCTTGTATAGGCTCTGCTTCTTCTGAAATCAGGAATAATTTATGCTCATAATTATAAAAATTTACATATAATTTATATTTATATTTACTAAAATTTACATACATAAATTAATATTATATTTATATTTATTAAAATTTATACGCATAAATTAATAAAATTTATTTATTAAAATAATTTAATATTTATACTGATAAAATATAAATAAAAATATTAAAAATTATTGGTCACCAAAAATGTCTGATTCTGAATATTTAGTGATGGAACAACAAAGAAACAAACAAGGTACAGGATTAAGGCATCGCAATCATTAAGAAGAAGTAGTTCAAGGAACACGGTACACGGATGTCTGATACCAAAGTTGAACTCCAGGAGAAGAAAAAAAGAAGCTCCATGCTAATAATAATATTCGGTAGCTAAATGTTATCGACAAAGAAGGTCCTCTTATTCGCAATCTTGTAAGTAAAATGTAATGAATAATTTATAACAATATCTGTAGTTTGTTGTTAATTTATGAGTTAACATGTAATAATTACAGTGTTGTTAATTTATATTCTAAAAAAACTCAAAATTTAGTTCATCTAGTTGTAAATTATTTTAATATAATATAAAAATTTAACGGTATGAAATATTTTTTAATTAGTCATTAAATAGAAATAATAATTAAATTAATATCTTATTTTCATCGCATAAACAAATTAATCTATCCAGAAAATGACTAAATTGATTAAGATACTTTTTGTACTAACTTGATTTATGCTTCAAAATTGAAAAATTAACTTGATTAATTTTTTAAAAACTTATTTAATTATCGTGTGTAAACCAGAAGATCGATTTATTTTTTTTAAAGTTATCTCCCAAACTCTCACCAAAAGGATTAAAAAATTAAATAATAAAATTTTTAATTAATTGAGATTATTTTTCGTTTTTAAGTTTGATGATCTATCAATGTAAAACAATTTTATTTATCTTTTTAAATATATAACATTATATTAACAAAAATAAATTTTTATATTATTCGTAAAAATAGTTAAGAACAAATATAGTTAAATAATTATATAAAATATTTTAACTATATTAGGTGTGGGACAAACGGGCTAAAAATGCTAATGGGTTGGACCGGGCCCAAGTTGGGCCCAAGCCCAACATATATATAAACTTAAATGAACCCAAATGAGTTCATTTACTCCTCCATTACACAAACACACATCTGCATGAGAAGAGAGAAAGAAGAAGGGAAAACACTATTCACTTCTAATTTCAATCCGCGATATCTCGAGCAATGGTGCTCCGATTCACGTGCCGTAAGCGGCTATGCGAAGCTCTCGCCGAGCCCGTCACTTCTAGCTAAGCCTTGTGGTAATTTTCACGAGATTCTCTGCCCAGTTTTCGTACCCTCATGAAATTTAAATTTTGGGGTTTGGTTTTGAATGAAATCTTGTGTTTTGGGTGTTTAGGTATACTCTAGCCATTCATTAGCATTGGATTTTGGCTACCAAAACTGTTGGACAAGGTAAGAGGTCTTGAACTCTCGTGGTTTTGTGGATTTAATGAACCTTAGGTTGAATTATTGTAAATTATGTGTGTTATAGCTTGAAGTTGTGATTATTGGAATTTGTTGGAATTTTGGTTCATAAATTATGCTTGCTTGTTCTCAATTGGGATTTTGGTTCATATTGAAAATCGGTCAATGTATGGTTTCGGTTTCCTCTATGTAGTATATAATATTCATGGACACTTAGGCTTGTGACCCATAGGATAGGTTTGAATTAAAGTGGTTGTTGACTTGTTGAATGATGATGTATGATGATTTATGATGGGTTGATGATTTTTGAGTTTAACTATGATGATTGATAATGATATGATGATGATGATGAATGATTGTGTGGATTAAAAAGTGGTTTGGTATGATATATGTGATGTTGAGGTTGATGAAATGGTAATGTGGATGGTAAATTTGAATGGGGATGGATTATAGTGGTATACATTTGATGTTGAGGTTAAGAATAATGCAATGAGAAGGAAAATTTGGTAGGAATGGTGTAATGTGATAGAAAGAGTAGATCTTGGTAAAAAAATGGAGTTTGGAATGGTTTTATTTGGTTTTGGTTGGTTTGAGTTGTGAAAATTGGGAAATTGGTAACTTGTGAACTTTTGGTAAAATAAAAATTTTAGTGAACTTCCATGAATCATATCTTGAGCTACCTTGCTTGAAATTCAATGCTTTTTATACCAAATAAAAGATGATTGAACAAGCTTTAAAATGGTTTAAGTTTTGTGGAAATTTGATTTTGGTAGATAAAGATATGATTGTGGGAAGTTTGCTGTAAAAATTTGAAATTCTGTCAAGTTACAGAATTTTGTGATTTCTGGTATGTGCGCACGCACACCCCTGTGAAAATTTAAACCTGTGCTCACGCACAGCCTTATGTATACTGCAGGGGAAGGCTTCCTATTTAGAGCGCTAGCATAACCTGTGCGCGCACATGACCAATGGAGTTTTACAACCTTTGCGCACGCATAGCCCTGTGCACACTCACACCTCTATGCGTATGCACATGTTTTAAAAATTTCTTTTGGCGTGCGCACACACATCATTGTGCATACACACATGCCTTGTTTCTCAAACTTAAAGTTTGTTTTCAACTATTTCACCTTCGCAACAAGATTGTAAGCCTCTGTGACACCATTTTAAGACTCTTGGGCTTAATTTTGGGTATTGAAACATGGGAAAGGTCTTAAGGGAATTTATTTGGTTTTTCTTTGAAAAGTTAGAGAATGGAGGCTAGGTTTCTGGTGTATTGAGGGTGGATTTGGTGGATTGCGAAGGGCGAATGATGTATGAATTGAAAAAATGACGAACTAATGAGTTCGGAATGAAAATGTTGAATTGATAGTGGTTGAGATGAGTTGGGGACTCGGAATGAGATGATGGATCCATGATATACTGAAAATGTTATCTGAAAACCACTGATGTATCATTTTATACTGAGAATTGTTGAGACGCTATGCGCCCGGCAGGGACGGTGGTTAATCCCGCCTGTTGAGGTAGCGGCGGTGGCATAAGGACGATGGTTAGTCCCGTTTACATTGAGATGTGGGGTCTGTGGCAAGAGTATCCCACTCGCATCCCTTCGGATCAATAGAGTATGTAGGCAAAAAATCCTGGACGATGATCCAAGCACCGTATCTCGAGGGTTCCCAATGATTATTCAGAAGGGCGACATCTCCATGGAGATGTGTCGGGTTGGCAGTTGAACCGACAATGTGATATCACAGCCAGTAGGACAAGCATTCGTCATATGCATCTTCTATCTTTTTGTTTGTTTTGCCGACTTGTAATTGTATGCCTAATTGAATAACATGCCTAATTACTTACTTAAATTACTTGCCTTATATGCTTCTACTTGTGTTTCACTTGCATTGAAATTTATCTGTATTTTCTACAGGGATTGAGGAGGTTCAGAAGACGGTGGTGATGGGAATGCATCGAGGATAGGTTGGTGAAGGCTGTGGGATAGCAGAGACTGTTAGACTAGAAAATCCTTTAAGTTAGATTACCCATTTTATACTGCTAAGTTTTTAAGTTATGATAAGATTTAAATATATGCTTTAATGTTTTAGTTATGCCTTAAAATGAATCTTGTGATGGATATGAAGTTCTAGGATTGCCTTTGGCATACCATATTCTGTTGTTGTTTTTCAGATGCAAGTCGCAAACCACCTCGGTGAGTTGCTCTGATGGTGACAGAAGCAGAGGATCATGGATACTTTTTGGAGTCTTTTGATTTATTTTGTATATATCTCTCACTTTTGTATCTTGCTTTTGCCTAGAGGCTTGTATTGAGAGAGAAAAACTTGTATAAGCTATTTTAAACTTCAGATTCTGTGTTGTCTGTATATATGGCTAGCCGACTTTAACTCTATGAGCCGTGGCTAGATTTTCATGATATTATACTATTAACTTTTGTTATATTATATCTGTTTCTTGTGCTTTAAGTTAGAAGCTTCGTTAGTATGTTTTTGCGCTTTTCAAATCCTGTTTTTGAGCTATATCCTTCATCGGGCTTCTAGATAATATTATTTCTTCTATATATATATATATATATATATATATGAGCTTAGAACTGTCGTAATCTCTGATTAACCTTTGCTTTATGACGTGAGGTAAGGCTTAGGGCTAATTAGGGTGTTACATTTAGTGGTATCAAAGCGGTTCGTCCTTGTGAGCCTGAGGGATGGATAAATTATGCTTTATTATATACTCTGTGTATCTTTTCTTTGATGCTATTAGGTTATCTATTTGATATTGTATAGCCTGCTTGTTTGTGAGTGGCTTTTAGGAAAATTGAAGCACTAGGCTTTTGATATTGAGATTGATCACCTTAATGTCGATTGTTTAATGTAGACAGAAACCCTAATAGCCACTCGTGGACGAGGTCGTACGTGTTCACGAGGAGAGAGTAGAAATGAGCAACCGGCTGATAACCATGTCGAGTATGGAAAATCTTGCAAACACTATGGAGGCTAATGCTGTTGCGATTCTACAAGTTGTGCAGAGGTTGGGCCAACCAGCTCAAAACGGAAAATGGAGATGGAAACGGGAATGATAATGATGAAGGAAATGGTGATAACATGGAAGGTACTCTGATGACCTTGGCCACTTTTCTCAAGATTCATCCACAAAGTTTCAGAGGTTCAACCAACCCTACAAAAGCAGATAATTGGTTCCAGGCCATGGAGCGTGCGTTACAAGCACAACATGTTTCGAACAACAAGTATGTGGAGTTTGCTACACACCAGCTTTTGGGAGAGGCCCAGCATTGGTGGCAAAGAAAATGCCGCTTACTACAGCTTCAGAATGCCGACATTCCTTGGGATGTATTCCAAACGGCTTTCTACAAGAATTACTTACCTGAATATACAAGAGAAGTGAAAGAGATGAAATTTATGCAGCTGAAGCAAGGTTCTTTGTCTGTGGCGGACTATACTAGACGATTTGAGGAGCTCTGTAGGTTCTTTGTCAGGGTGCCCCGGAGACCTATCAAAGCTGGAAATGCATTAACTATCAAAGGGGCTAGAAGGATAACATCATGACTGTTGTGGCTCGTTTGAAAATTTAGATCTTCTCTGATCTTGTGAACAAGGAGAGAGTTATTGAGGAATGCACAAAGACAGTAGCCTCGTCAAGGGACACTCATAGAGGAAACACTAGTCGGGGACGTGACAAGTACTTTTAGCCAAGGGGTCAGAATTTCAAGAAAGGAGGACATGCACCTCAAGGTCAGTGCGACTTCAGAAAGAACCCTTATGATCAGTACCAGCATGGCAAATGGAGAGGGAATCAGTGTAAGATTTTTCCAGATTTAACTTGTGATCGTTGTGGACATTTTCATCCATATGACTCTTGCAAGATTGTTATAAGTGGTTGCTTCAATTGTGGTTTGCCTGGTCACATTGCGAGAGATTGCACTCGTAGGAAGAACCCGAATGCAGGTCAGAGTCAACACCAAGGGCGAGTATTTTGTGTGAGCACCAAGGATGCTGCTAAGGCGGATCCTCTTATGAGAGGTAACTGTTTAATTGGTGATAAAATCTTGGTTGCATTGTGTGATACTGGAGCTTTGCATTCGTTTATTTTAGTTGACAAAGTTGAGGAACTACGCCTGAAAGTGTTAGGATTATCATTTGAATTGCATGTACATACTCCGCATCAGACAGTTGTGACTAGGTCAGGTTGTAGACAAGTATATTTTCAAACTTGAGGGTAGAGATTCTGTGCATGATTTAATTTGTTTACCAATTTGGGTTGGAGATAATTTTGGGGTTTGATTGGTTGTTAAAAAATTAGGTGTTGAATTGCTGTGAGCGGCCAATTCAGCTTATGCCGGATGGAGAAAATAGAGCAGTGATAGCTGAGGGGTATTACCTGAACTCTGTAATGGTGAACTGCAGTGGAGAATAGTGTCAGGGTTATATACTGTTGGCTGCAAATGCGTTAGGTGACAATCAGGAGTTAGATCAAATCTCGATAGTTAGAGACTTTTCGGAGGTGTTTCCGAAAGACATTCCTGAGTTTCTACCTCAAAGGGAGATTAAATTTGTAATTGAATTGGTGCCGGGAGCCGGACCAGTGTTGATTACACTGTATAGAGTGGCTCCGATAGAGCTGGCTTAACTAAAGGCTCAGTTTGAAGAGCTTTTGAGTAAGAGGTTCATTTGACCGAGTATATCTCCATGGGGAGCGCCATTTTTATTGGTGAAGAAGAAGGATGGAGGAATGTGACTTTGTGTGGATTAACAACAGTTGAACAAAGTGACTATGAAGAACAAGTACCCGCTACCAAGGATAGATTACTTAATGGATCAATTGCAAGGAATTGGATTGTTTTCCAAGATTTATCTGAGATCCGGTTACCATCAAATAAGGGTGAAAGAGGATGACATTCCAAAAATTGCGTTTAGGACGCACTATGGACACTACGAGTTTGTGGTGATGTCCTTTGGGTTAACGAATGCACCTACTGTGTTCATGGATTAAATGAACAGAGTATTTCGTCCCTTTTTAGACAAATTCGTGGTGATTTTCATAGATGACATCTTAGTTTATTCTAAGACGGCGAAGGAGCTTGAGGAACACTTAAGAATTGTGTTGCAAATCTTAAAGGAGCAGAAATTGAATGCTAAGTTGTCAAAGTGTGAGTTTTGGAAGGAGGAAGTAAAGTTCCTAGGTCACTGATGAGCGGATAATTTATACACTTTTCGGCATTATTTTTAGGTAGTTTTTAGTAGGAGTGGGCAAAAAAATCCGAATTTTGGATTTTAATCCAAATCTAAACCAAACCATTTAAAAAACCAGTTTTAAACAAAAAAATCCAAACCAAATTATATTTATTTTATAATTTGGTTTTTGATCCAATCCATTTAAATGGTTTTAAATCCGGATCCAGATCCAGATCCACATTAAGATCCAAATCTTAAAAAAACCCTAATTTCGGATTTCTGATTCGGTGAACTTTCCTCTTCTACTCCTTCGCTTCTTCTCTTTCGATCGGGGAGTCTCCACTCTCCACCGCAGCCGGCACCGAAGCAGGCAACTGGCACCAGCACCGTCTCATTCAACGTTGAACGGGTCTCACCTCTGTTTGACTGTTTCTCTTCTTCTGCCTTTGGTCTTCTCCCCCGTCATCTTCAGTTCTTCACCGTCGCTGACTCATTGTATCAAGCTTTCATTGTATCAAGCTTATCAATCAACTCTACAATTTCTGTCATAGTGTGGGACATATCTGAATCTAGTTCCAGCACAAGCAGAACAAGCAGTAGCCCCTGTTCTAGTTCTCTGTGCCAGGTTTTTGTCTATTTTCCATTTTATTTTATTAAGTTTGATTAATTTCCAGGTTCTTTGTGATTTAAGACCAAGAGAATTATACTAAGAGAAATCAGCTACTAAGAATAAGGGTTAGGGTAGTTAGAAGCTCAATCATATGATATATAAACTGAAATTATGAAGCTGCATTGGTTGAGTTTGTGTTGCTGGATTTGTGCTTGATTATGTTGTGGCGAATGTTTAATTGATTTTCATGAATATGTGATTTTATATTGTGATGATTGAATGCTAATGTTATAAGGAAAATTGGTTTGTCAATTTGATGAGTGGTGCTAATGTGGATCAGCCACACGTATTTGGAGATGCTAATCAACAGAGTGGATTTTGGCCTAACACATTTTTCCATTGAAACAAACAAACGAAGAAATTCAAGTGTTATAAGTGTGGGTTCCTTTGTTGAAGTTGGATCTTTTCATGTTTAAAATAAGTATGATTTGGCATATGCATATTTTTATATGAGATGTTATCTTCTGACTTGGACTTGTTATCTTCACATGTCGAATCGCTTTGGTCTGTGGCATAATCTTCCTTTTTGTTGTTATCTTCCCCTGTCATATTGCTTAGATCTGTGGCATAATCTTCCTTTTCTTCCTTTGTTGTCTCAACATCTTTCATGACAGCTAAGAAATCACCACTTCTCTTCTTGTAAGGTGTATAGTGTTCCTCTGGCTTCACATCCTTCAATTTTTCTGAAAGATTCTCAAGATTATTGCTAGCTTCAGTGAAGTTTGATTGGATACTATTTTCTTGCATTCTGACATTCCTGTTAAGAAGCTTAACTCTCTTGATTTCCTCCTCCAATTCCTTCAGCAGCTTCTTGGTTTTTTCTGAATCATCTAACAGCATTTCCTTGTCCTCTTCCAAGCTTTTTATATTTGTCTCAAGTTTTTCTGCTTCTAACATTAGCCTTTTTACCTTTCTGAATCATCTAACGGGACATATCTGTTTCGGTGCACCATTGGTTGCTTATGCTAGCCAGCCAGATATACAGTCTACACTTCCCAGGTTCATGAGTTCACTTGGCACAGTGCTGTGAAATTGACTTTTGTTTCACATTCACTATTAAATATCATCTTGAACCTGTCTTTTTTTTCTACTTTATTTCCTGATTAATAGTTTTGATTCTTTTTTTTCTTTTTGGGGTTGTCAATTGTGTGGGTTCCCCTTTTTTTGCTTTAGGTTGGATCTCTGTTTCTTGTATTTGCCAATTTGTTACTGATTTTAAATTTTGAATTTGTGTCCAGGTCTGTGCTGGTTGTTCTGGGAATTGTATCAGAATCTCAGGTTACAAGTCAGGTACAAACTAGTCAAACAGAGACTGCAGAGACATCCAACTCCGAAAAGGATACGGCGACAGAAAAATCTAAAGAATCATCTACGGCTAGCTGAACTGTAAGTGGTGGAATCTATTATTCAATCAATAGAAAGCCTAGATCCAATTAGACTAACTGGTGCTGCGACTTGTCTCAATAGTATAGGGAATGAAGAACCAGTACTGATAAACTTGTCACATATACCTAGATATAGATTCTAGTTTGGCCATGCTGCTACCTCTCAATAATCTTGGGGAATGAAGAGCGAGATGAATTTATTACAGTTAGGTAGGTCTAGATAGTTTTTGGGCATGAGCCTGTATCATTCCTTCCCTCACTAACAATTCTGTCATAGTGTGGGACATATCTGTTTCGGTGCCTTGGTCTAGTTGAATTGAATGTTTAGAAAGAAATTCTTCCTTAAGTGTTTCAATCCTTTCATGAGATTCCTTAACCTTTTGGAATGCTGCATTAGCTTCTTCAGAGTTAATAAGATCTATGCATAGTGATCTTTTCAATTTGTCTCTCTATAATATATATTGTAATTGATTTAAAAAAAAAACACAGCTTTGATCTGATGAGTTTCATAAATCAACAACTAAGAAAATTATTTCTTTAGTTTTTACACTATGCATATAGTGTTGTATTTTGACCCGTTCTACTTTTGCTGTGCATATATATGCTTCATAATCCATGAAATAATAATAATAATAAATAATAATAAATATATAAATAACAAGATTTTCCAATGTGCATAGGCGCATATAGTACTAGCTAATTTATTAGTCATCCTCATATAAATAACTATAAATTTTCAACTCTTTACCTTTTAAATGGTAGTAAGTAGTAACAGTATTAGTTAATATAAATTGGTGTACCATACCGTAGTAGCTATTAGCTAAGCCACTCTTTTTTGGTGAACCAAAATAAATAAATAAAATTACATATGATATGATTATTATGATGAGCAATGATACATGAAGAGTAAATATTATTATTTTTGAGGTACAGGACAGTAATTTTCATAAATTTTTAAAAACTAGTTTTAAAATTGGATTTTTGGTTGAAGAAACTGGTTTTAAAATTGGATTTTCAAAAACTGGTTTTAAAACTGGATTTTTGGTTACCAAAAATCTGGTTTTAAAACTGGATTTTATAAAAAAACTGGATTTTAGATTTGGATTTTAAAAAAACCAGATTTAAAACTGGTTTTGCATGTAAAACCGGATTTAAAACCGGTTTGTAAATAAAACTGGATTTAAATTTTAAATCCGGTTTAGAACCGGTTTTTGTTTTTTCAAACCGGTTTAGAACCGGTTTTGCTCTTCAATCCAGTTCTGGTTTGGTTTCCTGAACCATAAAACTGGTTTTGAAGTGGATCCAGTTTGGGATTTTAAAAATCCAAACCATGCCCACCCCTAGTAACTATCAGAAAAAATCAGGAATTGATTGTTGTTTTCGTTCAGCTTTAATTATTGTTGATTGTTGTTAATTTTTTTAGTTAATTTTGTACTATTGTTCTAATTCTGAGTTAATTTCTTAGTTGTTGGCTTGTTGTTGATTATAAATTAATTAGAAATTTTTTATTTTAACAATGAAATATAATGTTCATTTTAAAAATTTTAATTATTTTATTTTATTTTTAATTAAATCGGTTCAACCACAATTTGACTTTGGTTAGACTATTGAACTATTGAACCAATCACTCGACTGGTTCATTGACCGGTTTAGGTCTCACAACTTTGGTTTTAGTTTAGGACTTGGGTTTTTGTGTTTTCTTCATTAACCTATGATAACCTTTCTTTCTTTTTTGGTCCACTAACCTTTTCTTGGTCATAACCTATAATAATCTACAAGGACAAACATGACTAATTTATAATTTTTAAAAGACAAATTTGATTAAAAAAATCTCTCAAAAACTAATTTAGAAGACTAATTTAAAAAACGAGTGATCTTTTAGGGACTAATTTGACCATTTATTCAACCCTATATTAGTTTGCTTTACCCATTATCCTCTTGCCCCTGGGCCCAGGCCCAGGCCCAGGCCCAAGCGTTGATCTGTTTTGTCTTTCTCTGAATGAGGCTTCTCGGCTCTTGCTAGCTGACCTCGCTTCCCTTCTTCTCCGCGGCGGCCTACTCTCTTTTCTGCTTAACAGCTGCCTCCTCTTCTCCCCTCTGCCGCCTCCTCTCCACCGGTCTGCTCCGCCTCTCTGCCTCTACCTCTGTTTTTTTGTTTTTGCTGCTACACTGTTTTAATTTTTATTGTTAATCAAGTGCTAATGTTGCTGCTGCTATCGTTGTATTGTTGTTGGTCCTGCTGTTGCTAAATTGCTGACTAAATTATTGATAAAATTTCTGATCACATTATTGATCAAATTAGGTTGTTATGTTCAATCCTTTTTTTTTCCTGGTCATATTATGGTATATACAATCTTTGTTGAGGGTGCCTAAATGCTTATGCCACAGCATTTGCAAAAATAGTAGATACAAAAGCTTTAGATTGGGATTTTGATAATAAAATTTAATATTAGCTTTGTTATTTATGATGGTTGATAATAAAATTTAGTATTAACTTTGTTTATTTTTTATTTGGTACTTGAGATTAGTTACATGAGATTTTGGTGGATAATTTTGGATTTTTTTTATGAATTGTAATAATTGAATATAAATTATTTTGTTGAGTGACAGTTGAAGTTGAAGCTGAAGCATGGAGGGTCTGCGGCAAATATGGTGTCAACAGCACCGGTCTCTTTCTCAGCTTCTTTTCCTCCGATCAATTTCTTCCAAGATTTTTGTCAAAGGTACATAGCTACACACACCCTTTTCGTTTTCCTGGGACTCTCCCTCTCTTGTGTAGTATCATTATTACTATTTGCAAACTTGAGTACCAAAAATTTAGTTTGATTTTTTCAATAGTCTGCTAATTTGAGCTGTTTTCTTGATTATCTTAAAGTTCTGTTCAAGCAATTGCTTTTACTATGGACATTTGAATAACTGCAGAGCACGGCTGGTTATTCCTGCTATTGGTTTTAGCATTGGATTCAAATGGATTGATTCAACATTGGGGGTTTATACTTAATGAAATCTGTTTTGCACATCATTGCTGTAAACGATGATTTCAGAAATAGAAGTAAAGCAAATGGTCCCAGAGCAATTAGAAAAAGGAAATAATAGCATATTACAATGCAACTAAGTAGTTGCAGCCGCCAGCCGCCTTTGAGTAGGAATCAAGCAATAACTTGCATTACTTTAGATTGTGGTATATGGAAAAAGGTTTAGTTTGAGTACAATTTAGCCATCTTAATGCCAATCCTGTTTAGCGTATATGATTTAATGATTTCTTTATTTATTACTGTTATAGAAGTGTTTGATTTGCCTTTGCCCCGAAATTTAAGTTCTCTCGTTTTGCTGTTGCTGTGACATGAACTGAATGAAAATCTTGGTGCAGGTTTAGCATTTTCTACCACAAAAGAGAAATTAGCTGAAGCCTTTTCAGAATATGGCAATGTCCTAAATGGTATGTTCTTCTTCTATTGTCACTACAAGCATTGAACATGAATGTCCCATATTAAAATCTTAATGTACCTGTAAATGTCATTTCCCTTTTCCAGCTGATATAGTACTGAACAAAGCCAAGAACAGATCTAAGGGTTTTGGATATGTGACCTTTGCTAAGGAGGAAGAAGCCCGCAAGGCACAGATGGCTATGAATGGAAAGGCAAGAATCTAGTACCTTTATTTTTCTCTTCTGTGAAATGCCAAAATTCATAAATGAATCAACCCTTTACTTTTTCTTTTGTTGCAGATATTGCATGGACGTGTTCTGTACGTGGATATGGAACCAAATAAGAAACCAGAAAAATCATCTTTTGACAAGGCAACTACTGATGGTTGATTTGATCCTCAGTGATGCTTTGCATAACCACTAATTATTCTGACTCACAAGGGGGAACTTGATACATTCCAAGCCTAAGATTAAATTGTGAATTTAGTAGAATTCTCTTTAGAGTTAGCAACTGGCTTGAACATAATGTATCAGAATGGGACCTTAAACATGAGAAGAAGGAGCTGCATCTCCTCTCAGTGTTTTGCATATAACAATGTTGTTTTGTTCACATTGTATAAGTTCTCTCTATTTTGATCCACCAATGATGTTAAGCGTGGTAGTGGTCACATTCACACCTAGTAACGGGTCCCTGGTTGCTAATCATGCTTGTTGAGAAGCAAATTTTTATGTAAACACCTTTGCAAAGCATGGCATGCTCGTAAAGGATGAGATCTCAATAAATCTCTGTTTATTTTCCTAGTAGTCATGCCTGTCACTTTAAAATTGACTTTATTTCACTATTATGCATACTAAAAAGTCGCTTGAGCAATTAAAATATATGTTTAATTTGAGAGACTGTATCGGTTATTATATGATGAGGTTAAAATACAATTTATTGTATCCGGATTGGGCGTTATATAATATGCTGAAACTTAAGAGAATTTTGTAAACTTATTTCCATACAATTTTGCGTGAGTAAAATTGTTACACTCGTTTTTCCGAGAAGTTTTACAAAACCAAAAAAGATAATGCATATCCAATTAAAAGGGTCTGTCTAAAATCAGCCCAACTCTTTTGAGCTTATTTGATGCACCATTAAATTTGAAGCGTTAGATTAAATTGATAAACGATCTAATGGTTTATATTTAAATTATTATTAATTTAATAAAAATTACACTTAAAGACAACAACTTTTTTGATATTTTAAATTGGCCCAATATAAAAGTTTAGAACCAAACCCTTCTTTGCTGCAGCTATGCGCCCCTGCCTCTTCCCTCCACCCACTTTCTCCGTCTTCTTCCTCAAACAATGAACCTCCGTTTCTTCTTCTACACCCTTTCGGTCTACCTTCTTCTTTTTAGCGATGTCCCTCCGCTTCTTTCTCTACTCAATGTCCTCTACCTTCTTCCACAACGACTCCATTTCGTTTTTCTTCTCAAATTTCTCAAACCTTTTTAGGGTTTTGGTCAAAATAGGTTGAACTTTAGTGGAGCCTCGAGTTGGGAACAAGTTCCGTATCGGTCGGAAAATTGGTAGCGGATCCTTTGGAGATATTTATCTTGGTGAGCTTTCTTTCCTCTCTCTTTTTATTTGTTTTTTCTGTGCATGTTTGAACTTCGAATTTCTGAAATTTCCGATTAAGTTTTTCAGATTAATTCATTTTAAAAATTTTGTGTAGGTAACAATATTCAGACAAATGAAGAGGTTGCAATTAAGTTTGTGAGTACTCTGATCAATCTTTTATTGACTCTGTTATGGTGTTGTGAAAATTGTTGGTTGGATTTAGATCTAATTGATTATTGAATACCCGTGAGCTATCAACAGTGAGTGGAATAGATTCAAAATGTATGTTGATGATAATATATATAACATTGATGTGACACTGAATGTGCAGAAACTAGTAGATGTATTGGGTATATATTTTGTGCAATATGTTGGCTCCTCATGTTGCTTATGTCTTGTACCTCTTTTTTGTTACAGTCACTATTAATATGTCTAATTTTATGGCGCCCCTTACCTTCTTGCAGTCCTTTTGGACTCCATTCGCATTGTTAATAACCAATTTTTTTTATCCATCAACCATGACTTCAGCATATTCTTGCTTTTCAGATGATCAACCTGTTACAAGCAATTGTGAAAACTCCTCATTGTATGTGTTGGAATGGTTATTACCAAGAATTGGATTTCTAGATAAGATTATAGTGAAGGATGTAAGAACATTATGTGTAAATCTTGATTTTAACTTTTAAATTAATCAGATTTGGCTTTTATTAGATTCATTTTTTACTTTTTGCTGAACTTGTAGGATGGTACTTTTGTTGATTCATGAACTATTGGGTATATATTTTGTTTGTGCAGTTAGCAGGTCTGGCTTGCAAAATATTCCTTAAGACTATTGCATTGGGTGGTCACTCAACTGAAGTGGTCAGGCTTCAATCAAACACTGACTTTAGCAAATTCCATGGGTGATATTCCAGCTAATGAACCTTATCTGAGAATTTCCGTGATCTACTGTGCTAGTCACATGAAAGTAATTGAGTTAGGTGAAGGTTGAATCCCAATGGTGGCTTTTGCAGAAGAATTTTGAATTGAGACCTTGTAGTAGAAACTCATAATTTAATGTACCAAGTTATGTAATAGAAACTCTGTTTTGTGTTGTAAATGGTTTGGTCTAATTTGACCAAAGTCAATTTACGTGTATGAGGCATAAGCTTTGCGCTATTAGCATGAGTGCCAACAGATACCAGAAAAAAAATTAAAGCAAAGAAGCTTTTGCAAAAGGGGTTTTAACATATTTTACTTGATACATGTGTCAATGAATCATTCAAATTTTCAAAACTTAACACTTGACCAAAATTACAAAAAAATGCCACTAGTCACAACAACCACTACAATATGAGTGAATAAACATACTCTTGATTCAGTTAATTGCTTGTTGCAATTTATGTTATTTGATACTAATTTTCAGATTATTTAGTAGAAATAGAATATGAGCATACTTAATATGCAGAAAACACTTTCAGTTACATTTCTGTTTTATGATGGTTGTGAAGAAAATTGTTCTTGAGTGATCTCAAGACTCAAGACTCATTCTATATAAATTCTAAACTGCATATCCATAAGGATTATTACAATATTTTATTTGAAAACAATTGAACACATGCAGATTCTACCAGTAATATCTCTAAATCAATGAAAGTTAACAACTATTGGTTCTCCCTACTGTTACTTTTAAAAATTTAAGCAAGTAAACATCCTTGATATTATTTAGTAGATACACACAACCCAGAACCTCTCAGAAAATTACAGTACTACTCAGATCCACTTCTTCTTTAAGAATGGAAAACTATGTAGAATTTGTTTTTTTTCCACTTCATTCTCCCTAATTCCTCAGCAAAATACACATTAAAAATAGAAAAGAAAAAGAAACTATGGTTGCTAGCAATTGCTTTAGATAGAGATCACGGAGATCAGATCCTTTTGTAACATTGCAATGCTTAGACACAATAGGAACTCCAAAAGCCTTCCAATTTGGAGTTGATTTCCCATGAGTTTGCTGCCTGACAAGATTTGTTAAAATCCAAAGTTAACGATGATAAGGAGAAACACAAGTAAACAATAAAAGCCTATGCATGGCATACAGATTATAAGTGAGCATATGAACCCAATTTTTGTTTATAGTATGGCAGTGAGCATTAGAGTAGTTCAAACTGTCAATTGCAGAGGTAAATTAAAACCATCTAATTATGGGAGATGTCAAATAATGATGATAAACTTTAACAAGGTATTTGAGATATTATATGATGACATTTCCTTTTATTCTACCAACAAGCTTCATAGTTCAGTTCTGTTATGGTTTTCTATATCCCGTGAGTTTACGGTCAAAATTTGGCAACATATTTATAGAAAGAAGACATAAAAAATATATATTGGAAACAATATATCATGGATACCAACAATTCCTTAGCAAAACTGTTTTGATCAAATAACATAATGAAACTCAAAGAAGAAAAGAACTGGCTTCAAATTAGATTTTTAAACTGAACAGATATACCTCAGCTACCAATAAGATTTTTAATGAGACCAATTTATAATGAATAAGCAAAACTAACTAATAACCATTGAATTTTCAAAAACAATCACAATACTAATTTCTGAATTTACAAACACACTAAAAAAATAAACAACAATAACAAATAAACCCGAAAATTGAAATAATGACCAGAAATCAAGCAGCAATAGAAAATAAAAAATAAAACATCATGAAAAGAGACAAACCCAGAAATTGAAATCAGAATCATAAAAACAAATACCAAAATTTTTGAACCCTAACTCAGAAATTTTAAACAATCAAGTAAACCGAACAAAACCACTAATCGAATGAAATAAGAACAAAACTCAATTGAATGACTTCATCAAAATAGATTCATGCAGCAGAACATAAAGGGATAAATAAAATGAGCTAAATGAAACAAGTTCATACCTGAGGCTGAGGTTCCATTGAAACTCTTGAAGTGTAGCGATGAAGGGGGAGACGGCGCTGAGGACGATGGGAAGACATGGTGCACGATGAAGGCAGAAAGAACGACGACACTCTGAAGCTGAAAAGGGAATTCTCAAATAAATTGGCAGTAGATGTGGGTTTTGTGAAAAGGGAAAAGAAAGAGAGGCTGACCGGTAGTGGGTAGGGATTATTGTTGATGGCAATGGGTTCTGTGAAAAGGGAAGAGAAAGAGAAGCTGATGGCAGTGGATAGGGATTATTGTTGTGGCTGATGGCTGATAGTAGGGAAGAGAACGAGGGTAGAGAGTGTGTTAGTGGGTAAATGAATTTAGGGTAGCAAATTTAGGGTGAAGGTAGCTAAATGAATTTTTAAAATATTTGTGATAAAAATAAAAACTTTAATAATTATTATTAAACCCCATTTGGGTTATATTTATAAATTATTTATTGAGTTTATCACAAAAGCTCAAAAGAGTTGAGCTTACTAAAGACAAACCCCAATTAAAACACCACATATTTACTTATCTATTATACAAAAAGGGGTATGTCTAAAACGAGCACGACCATTATGTATTTATTGGATACGCCACATTTATATAGACCATTAGATTTAATTAGATGAAAATCAAAGGCTAATATGAAAGAAGAGTATTGATGAACTCTAATAAATACAGAATATCTTAATACATAAATAAATGTTTTAAATGACAATACTTTAATACACAATACTTTAAATGGTAACAAAATCTTTTATTCTTAAATGATTAAATATAAAATATATAAATACAAAAATATGAGTATTCTTTATTCAATAAGATTAATTATTATACAAGAAATTTTTATAATATTAAAAAATTATATTTAAATAAAATTTTAAACTGTAACATAAAAATATAAAATAATTAAAATTTTATTTTATATTACTTGACAAATAATTAGATTATTATATTCAAAATTCAATAACAAACTATTATTGTTAAAAATACCATTTTATAACATAATTTTTTATCTAAATATTTTAGAGTATAATGTATTTAAAATATTATAAATATTATATAAAAAATTTACCTCTTCATTTTTTTAATTTTTTTTAAAAAATAGAATAAATAATATAATTCTAAATACATGTCTATCACATTATATATTTAGTTATATTAATAAGACCTGAACTAATCAAATTTACGTAATTAAATACTAATAAGTTAGGTGAAGTTAAGTGGGGTGTACGTTGAGGCCGCACCATAAGTCGCACCATAAGTTGTTGCTACACATGCTTCCATCGTCTTCATCTCGTTGCTCTCTTTTTTGGATGCGGTGAACAGGGATCAAGTCAGATTCAATATCCGCATTTTTTAATAACCTCGTTGTTTCTCTTTCTGATTGCTCTTATGTGTTTGATTTCAATTTGTAGTGGATCTGCGATTAGTTAAAGAGAGTGTATTTGATCGTGCTGCTATTTTATAGTTGTCTTTTCCTCTTTAGTTCACATAATTTCGTGTCACATATAAATTTTTGATTATCAGGATGCATTAATCTATAATTTAGGGTTGTGATAACTATTGCATATATTAAAGTGATGCTTGAACTAGATATGCATTTGATCCATCCGTCTATTAGAATTTAAATTGGACTATATCAATTAGTTCAAAGCCGTTCTTTGGAATGGCTATGGATAGGAGTGGCAAACAGGCCTAAACCCGCTCGCGTAACCCGCCAAAAAAGGCGGGTTGGGCTGGAAAATTGGGACCGCCAAATAGCAAAAGCCCGCCTAACCCGCACCGCTTAAACTGCGGGCTTTGGCGGGGCGGGGCAGGCTTCTCCGCCGGACTTAGTATTTTTTTGGTAAGGGGTATTTTTACAATATTTTTTGTCAAAATCCAACTTCCCCCAACCCAACTTACAAGAGAATGAAGATGAAAATTGAGTGTTTTGGATTATGTTTATTTTGTTTTAGAGACAATATTTATAATTATGTTTTAGATTATGTTTATTTTGCTTTGGGAACAATATTTATAATTATGTTTTGGATGAAAGCTTGGTTTATAATTATATTTATTAGATATTTATAATTACAAAGACTTTTAATGTTTGTGAATATAAAAATTATAATAGTTAAAAGTAAAAAATATAAGAGATTTTTTTATACCTTTATATATATTATTTAATAGTTAAAAATAAAAAAAGATATTTGGCGGGTTTAGCCCGCCAGCCCACCGTTAGGCGGACGGGCTAGGATTCTGAGACCGCCTCACTAGGTGGGGCGGTGCGGGCCAGCCCACCAAAGGATGGGCTTCTG
>NC_029772.3:104453078-104458733 GCF_000817695.3 Arachis duranensis | reverse complement strand
TATTTCATATTTTTATGTAACAGTTTAAAATATTATTTTAATATAATCTTTAATATTATAAAAGTTTTTTACATAATAATTAATCTTAATGAATAAAAATACTCATATAGTTTCTATTTATATATTTTATATTTAATTATTTAAAAATAAAAGATTTTGTTGTTATTTAAAATATTGTGTATTAAAGTATTGTCATTTAAAGTATTTATTTATATACTAGGATATTCTATATTTATTAGAGTCCATCAACGCTCTTCTTTCATATTAGCCTTTGATTTTCATCTAATTAAATCTAATGATTTATATAAGTATAGCGCATTCAATAAGCACATAATAATTGTGCTCGTTTTAGACATACCCCTTATTATATAGTTAGTAGTTCGAATGTTATTGAATGATGATGTATCACTTTGCTATACTGTAAAAATAACAATTTGTTGCTTTTTCGCTTTTATTGCCATATTGTGATTTTTTATTTTTATTTTGGGGTAGAATTGAGCATTAAAAGCCACTTGTTTATGATTTCTTTTTTTTTTCTCTTTCTTCTTTTTATTGTATTATTTTTATAATATATGTTCCTCTTCTCAAGAACAGACGGAAATTTTTTCAGAATAAAATAAATTAATTTATTATTTCTCAAAACAAAATAATTTAATATTATATATAAAAATATGGGTTTTTCTTTCTTTCTTTTTTTCCGTAGTAGCGGCAAAATTGATGGTACCTCACAAGAATATAATATAAATAAGAGGTGGATATTCCAATATTAATATTTAGTTTAATTATTTTATTGGTTTAATTTTGTTAAATTTTAATTAAATTTTTATATATTTTTTATTTGGTCTCTATATCATATCAGATTTTGTAATTAAGTTTCATTATGACAAAAATGCTAAAATTAACAGAATATTCTGTTAAATAAAACGAATATGCCTAACATTTGATTTAATATTTTGTATAGTTTAACAGAATATTCTGTTAATTTTAATATTTTTGTCACGGTAAAAATTTAGTTACAAAATCTGATATAGTATAATGACTTAATTAAAAAATATATATATAGGGACCTAATTAAAAATTCAGTAAATCTATAAGAACCGATAAAATAATTAAACCTTAACATTTTTATGTGAATATATTTTTATAGAAGTATCATGAAGATGTTATCATGAGAGTATCTCTCTAATAAAAAATACTCTATTTGATATAGATTCTTGTATTCATGACCTAAAATTAAAGTATCTAGTTCAATTTTAGTGTGGTTGTCTTAGTAAATACCATAATTCATCATACTTTTCATACTTTCATATCATTTAACTTTTTACCATTTAACTAAAAATTATCAACCTTAATTCTAAAAAAAGTATTTTAGTTTTTGTTTAAATTAATCCTAAAAAGGTATTTCAATTCTTTCAAAATTAACAAAAAAAAAATATTTCGATCATTCTATAAAGAAATTCAAATGCTTGACTTGTAATACAATTAAACCACCTTAATCCAGATATCACGTTTAAATGTAAGTTAAAAAGTATATTAGTCTTCTTAAAAATAAATTGAATTTAGTAATTAAACCCTAAAAGATTTTTAGTTGATCTAAAATTAATTATAAAAAGGTAGTCTATTCTTACAATTTCACTAAAAGGATATTTTAATTTTTTTTTAATCAAATATTTAACTGTATTAGAATCAAACAAAATAATTAAGCCTGTTGGCTTATTTTAGTATTTTTGCAACATTAACTAAAAGGGGAATTTTTACTGAAAATAAAATGGCTACTATAGCACTTCTACGAAATTAATTCAAAATTTGTATGTTCATCTTTAGCATTTTAAGTAAACCTGCCTAGTGTAAATTAGTGGTATATATGGTAACATATTTACAAAGAAAAAAAATTAAAGTAATACACTAAATTATTCTCTAAGAATTTCTTAATCATACATTTTAATTCTTAATAAATTTAAATCATCAAATAAGTTCTCGAACTTTTATTTTGTTAGGTTAGAAAAATCAGTCCTTATATCATATTATTTGTTTTATATGAAGATATTGATGTGAGAACTTTAAATATTTTAGAGACTCGTATATTTTTATTAAATAATAATAGAAATTAATTTATCTAAAATTTAATGTAAAAATTAATGTGTGTAATGAAATAAAAGGTCAAAAATTAATTTAGTGATTAAATTTTATTAAGAATTAAATTGTATGCTAAAATTTTTTAGATTTTGATTTGACGTATTACTCAAAAACAAAAACTTTCATGAGACATTGTCATTGGCATATTAATAATGAGCAATGTAATATGACCAATAAAAAATCTCACTTTTTTTGTTAACACTTGGTCAATACTCAATATTCTATATTTTAAGTATTAAATTTTAAGTAATTTGGATTAGTCTGGTAAATTTATTAGTCTGTTTATATAAGTGTTAGAAGTTTAAATTTTTTTTTATTTGTACATACAGTAATTTATTGACCAATAATAAATATTTAAATAAAATTTTGATCTACGATAAAATAATTATTGACCTACCGAATTAAAGAATATCATTAATAATAAAAAAATTTAATATTTAATAAAAATCAGGTGTTTACTAATATTAATAAAAAAATTTTCCTAACGTGCATTGCTAGAATATTCTAGATAACTAGCTTTGGTTATGGCGCTGAATATTCCTAAAAGGATCAAAAAAGGGATGTTTAATGAACTCTGATCTTTGTTCAAGATACAACTTATAATCGGAAGACTATTGATCATTGTCCTAGGTTATATTCGAAGGCTTTAAGAATTTGGGAAGACTTGGATATAATCTGTTAGTTTTTCTTGGACAGTAGTTTGGATTTTATAATTGGACATTCAAGTAATTTAAGGATAATGAATTTCTTTTTACAGTTGGTGTTTGGTGGGTTTATCCTAGTAATTTCTTTTAATGAAATAACGTTATTCTAGGATGAGTAAGATACAATTGTTCAGGTTAGAGTTATCCACAAAAAAACGTCTTTGAATTATTTTAGCGTTGACATAAATAACTTCTACTTTTGTTAATAACAAAAATACCCTTAATAATATTGAAAATGTGCCTAAAGTACCTATCCCTAAAAAAAGACATATTTCGTTAATAGAATTAGTTGATGTGGCAAATGAAGCTCAATTATAAACCTTAATTTTAATTGAATCCCAATAAAAAATCCTAACTCTCAAATCACTATTTTCTCAGCTTTCAATACTCTACCGTTGTGGCACCATAGCTACCATTGCTGCAAGAGCTTGTCTTTTTCTCTTTCCAACGCCATTATCGTCTTCTTTTTCTCCTTCCAAATTCGCATCATCATCCTCTCCTTCTCTTAGCGCCATTGTCCTCCTTTTCTCATCCCCATGCCAAAGCTAATGTCACTGTCAAGACTACCAAAAATCAGAAACTACAATACAACAACCACAACAAAATAATCATCCACAAAAAATTAAAAACACAGCAAGAATTAAAGAGAAAAAGAACTATCAAAATTAGAACGTGAGCATGATAGATCAAGAACATGATAGTCAAAAGAATAAAAAAACCATGACGTTCAGAACTAGAAGACGAGCACGATGGCTGGAGGCGAGCACGAGGTGAAGATGATGGCAATGAGAAAAGGAAGATGATAGGAAGGCGATGAAAATGACAAAACTTTAGTAGACTGTTGAATCATGGCTTCAAGCTCATGGAGAGGGAGAATGGCAGAATGAATGGTTGGAATAGGAAAATACCAGAGAAGACAAGGACAGCAGCTGGTTGAGAGAAGATGGGGATGGTGGCAGTGGAACTAGTAGAGCAGAGAATTAGGACATTAGGATTTCAAATTAGAAAAATTAAAAAAATTGAGAATTAAAAATTTTTTTGTTGACAGGACATTCATAAAATGATGCCACACGAGCATTTTTGTTTTTCACCTCAAAAACTACAATACAACAACCATAACACATAAACCAACAACTACCACAACACAACAACAATCAACAAAAATCTAAAAACACAACATGAATCAAAGAAGAAAAGGATTACCAGAACTGGAATGTGAGCATGACGGATCTAGAACGCAATAATCAAAAGAATAAAAAACCAAAACGACTAGAACTAGAAAGTGAGCATGATAGCTGAAGACAAGCACAAGGTGAAGACAACGGCAACGAGAAAAGGAAGAAGATGGGAAGGCAACAACGACGACAAAGCTTTGATAGATTGGGTGAAATCATGGCTTCAAGCTCATGCAGAGGAAGAATGGCAGAATGGACAGTTGGAAGAGGGAAAATACCAGAGAAGACAAGGACAATAATTGGCTGAGAAAAGATGAGAATGGTGGTGGTAGAACTAGTAGAACAAAGATTTGGAAAATTAGGATTTCAAATTAGAAAAATTGTAAAAATTGAAAATTAGGGTTTTTTAAACGGGACATTCATAAAAATGGATGTCAAATTAGCATTTTTGTTTGCCACCTCAGAAACTACAATACAACAACCACAATATAGAAATAAGCAATTACCACAACGTAACAACAATCAACAAAAAGCTAAAAATACAACATGAATCAAAGAGAAAAAGGAGTACTAAAACTGGAATGCGAGCACGATGAATCTAGAACGCGACAATTAAAGGAATAAAAAACCACAACGACCATAACTGGAAGGTAAGCACGACAGCTAAAGGCGAGCACTAGGTGAAGACGACGGCAATGAGAAAAGGAAGATGATGGAAAGGCAACAACGACGACAGAGTTTCGGTAGATTGGGTAAAATAATAGCTTCAAGCTCATGGAGAGGAAGAATGGCGGAATAGACAGTTGGGAGAGAAAAAAAATCGAAGAAGACAAGGACAACAACTAGCTGAGAGAAGATGGGAATGGTGGCGGTGGAGCTAGTAGAGTAGAGAGTTGGAAAATTAGGATTTCTTTAACGAGATTCATAAAATGGATGCCACATTAGCATTTTTTGTTTGCCACCTCATCCAATTCCGTTAACAGAATACGTCTCTCTTTGTGGATGGATATTTTTGACATGTTTTTTATATTATTAAGGGTATTTTTGTCATTAATAAAAGTGGAAGTTATGTATGTCAGCGCCAAAATATTTTTGGGAGTAATTACCCAAATAACCGCCTGAAGATTTCAAAAGCGGACATTTAAGTTTCCAAAAAAATTAATACATACATCAATTTTCAATGTTTGTCTCCGTCAGCCAAATCAGTCCTTCACATGATTTTTCCGTTTGAGGCCGTTGAAAAATTCTGAGATAACATGTTTAGTATTCAACGTGTTTGGTAACGTGTACATATATCTCTGATAGGCAAATTGGTCCTCATCCTTGTCCACAACATGACGTTGTTTTGGGTATGGAGCAAAACGTAACGTTAAAGTGGGAGAGTAACAGTCATGTTTCTTCCACCCTCATGGAATCGGTCCTTTTCTTGAAGCCCTTCTTCTCCACTATCCTCCATTGCTGCCACACCTGCCTCCTTTGCATCTTCTCGTAGGACCCATCCATTGCTTCTTCCTTTCTCTTCAACCCAAAGAACCACGCATGGTGTCCTCTTCCACCAATGACCTGCAACCCTTAGCTTTGTGGTATTTACAACTTCATCATAGTCCATCTCGGCCACCACCTCTACGTTGTCGGCGGAT
>NC_029772.3:104451319-104452996 GCF_000817695.3 Arachis duranensis | reverse complement strand
CTATCAACCTCTCTTCCCCTTCTCCGCGACTTCATGTGGCGTCCACTCCCCCATGTTCTCTTCATTTGACAATTTCGTCTGCGTCGTGGTTCCGTGCTCTGGATAGATTCTTATCGTCACGCTCTCTTGAAATTGCGAGGCACTGAAATGTATGTTGTTTTGCGGTGTGTGTTTTGCAGTGCAGAGCACAATGCAATATTTACAGAGTCCTTTTGGTTTTGTATGTATGTTCCTTGGCAGTTACTAAAGATGCTGAATGAACATTCTTTCTATTTGTTTTTTTTAGGAAAATTGTCACAATAGAGTAATTTAGGGTTATATAATTGTATTTGTCTTGATTATAAGTATTTATTTTGAGACCACTACAACTAGATTTATTGTGTCTTTGACCTTGGCGATTCGATAAAGAAGAGCTTTCTTTGCTTGTCACCATTGCAGCTGAACTAGAGTTTACAATAGAGTTTATGATAAATTAAAGTTTACAAACCTAGCTTCAGAGATGAAGAATTTGAACTATAATTGCAACATAACGTTTGGGAGAGACACCAAATCGACAACATATTTCACTATTGTTTAGGGATTATTTTGTCATTCTTGTACATGTGGATACTTAACTGCCATGTATGTAAGTTAATGTGCTAACTCAATAGTTTTTTACTTTCGTTAGTGAGTCACGTCAAAAACTCGACTAATTTGACTAAACAGTAAAAATTGATATATATATTAATTTTTCTTAAAAACTAAAGGACTGATTGGTTTTGATATTTTTATTTTTATTTTCATTTTTGATGAAAAAGAAAATAAGGTATGAAAATATGAATGAATAAATATTTTAAAAATATTTTCAACAAAAAACTTTTTCTAAAAAAAATAGAACAAAGTAAAAATGCTATTTCCATGTTTTCAATATTTTTAGTTTTAATTTTTAAAAATATTTTCAACCCAAAACAGGGTATTTTTGGTTTAGAGAGTTCTACGGTGCCTATAAAATTGGTGCCTAATTTACCTAAAAGGTGAGAAAAAAGAGTGTGAATCCTACCTTTTATATTTGTATCATGTAGTGTAAAAATTAGGCATGGTAGACAACACTTTTGGTTTTGGGATTAACGTTCAAATCTCTTTTATTGCTTTCTATACATTTTCGTCAGTGTATTTTGACTATTTTCACGCTAGTTCTTTTTTGCCCTTCTCTACTATCACAGAACGTCAACTCCTCCCTTCTTTATACGGTTCGTTATCAGCATCAGGGTATATTTATATATACATCTCTTGAAAAAGTTTTTTTAATTTTTTAAATTTCATTTGACCCTTTTTGATATTTTATTTTAAACTTAATTTTTGTATCGTTGGTCTATATAGACGAGATAATTAAGAAAAAAATGAAGCTCTAATTAAAATTAAATTTATATTTGTTGAGCTTTTTTATTTTATATAATAGGTATTCTCTCTCAGTTAACATATATTTGTTAAATTTCTTTATTTTTAACATTCAATTTTTACAGAAACAAGACTATCTTGTTTAAAAAATAATTGGTTATAAAAATAATTTTTTAAATCGATAATCAATTATAAAAATTTTGATAATAAAAATTAAAAAAATACAAATATTTATTTATTCATTATTTTATTAATAAATTATTTGTTAAAAATATGTTTACATCAATGAATTTTAATATT
>NC_029772.3:104437520-104451134 GCF_000817695.3 Arachis duranensis | reverse complement strand
GAGTATGTAAAATATCCACTTTTAAAACCTATTTCATGTTCCCCTTTAATCTCAAAATAAAAATGGCACGAGAAAGCATGAGCGAATCAAAAGGATGGGTTCCCTTCCCGCCAGTGGAAGCAGCAGTAGAAGCTTTCAGCAGCGTGTGTTCTCCCTTTTGCAACGATGCAACAGCCTCAACATTCTCCTCCAAATCCACACCCAACTAATCCTCAACTCCCTCTCTTACAAGAACAACTTCATCTTCAAGCTCCTCTCTTTATACGTCTCCTACGGCCACCTCCACCATGCCCACACCCTCTTCTCCACTCTCCACAAACCCACCACCCCCCTCTGGAACCAGATCATCAGGGCCCATGCCCGAACCCCAGCAGCTCCTTTCAAATCTGTGGAGTGCTACAATCGCATGGTGGCTTCTGGGTCGGAGCCTGATGGGTTCACGTACTCGTTCCTTCTGAGCGCGTGCGCACGTGGTGGGTTGGTTTGGGAAGGGGAACAGGTGCATTGCAAGGTTTTGGTCAAAGGGTATTGCTACAATTTGTTTGTGGAGACAAGTTTGGTGAATTTCTATGCGGTGTGCGGTGGTGTTGGGAAAGCACGTTACGTGTTTGATGAAATGAATCAGAGAAGTGTTGCTAGCTGGAACTCTATGCTTGCTGGGTATGTTAGGTGTGGTGATTTTGATGGGGCCAGAAGGGTTTTCGATGAGATGCCTTGTAGGAATGTTGTGTCTTGGACCACCATGGTTGCCGGATGCGCTCGTGGCGGCAAGTGCAAGCAGGCTTTGTCGTTGTTTGGTGAGATGAGTAGGGTGGGTGTGGAATTGGACCAGGTGGCGCTGGTGGCTGCCTTGACAGCATGCGCTGAGTTGGGGGATCTGAAATTGGGAAGATGGATACATTGGTATGTTGAACAGAGATTTGTTGTGAGGAGCAATGAGCAGCCTTCATTGCGTTTGAGCAATGCACTCATTCATATGTATGCCAGTTGTGGAATCATTGATGATGCTTACAGAGTGTTTATGAATATGCCGCGGAAAAGCACTGTGTCTTGGACTAGCATCATCATGGCTTTTGCGAAACAAGGCCTTGGAAAGGAAGCGCTTGATCTTTTTAAGGCTATGCTTAGTGATAGTGTGGGTGTAAATGAAATAAGACCAGATGAAGTAACCTTCATTGGAGTGCTTTGTGCTTGCAGCCATGCTGGGTTTGTAGACGAAGGACGCCAGATTTTTGCATCTATGAAACATACTTGGGGAATCCACCCAAGGATTGAGCACTATGGATGCATGGTTGATCTCTTGAGCCGTGCTGGCTTCTTAGATGAAGCACAGGGACTTATCAAAACCATGCCTTTAAAACCAAATGATGTGCTATGGGGTGCCCTTCTTGGGGGTTGTCGAATACACAAGAACTCAGAACTAGCATCGGGAGTGGCAAACAAGGTAGTAGCCGAGCTCAACGTCAACCAAGCCGCAGGCTATCTTGTCCTTTTGTCAAACATATATGCTTTTGCCAAAAGGTGGCAGGATGTAGTTGCTGTGAGACAAAAAATGATTGAGATGGGTGTTAAAAAGCCTCCGGGCAGAAGTGTTGTGCAAATTAATGGAGTTCTGCATAACTTTGTGGCTGGTGACGTGACGCATAAGCATTCGCATTATATCTATGAAACCCTCCATGGGATCACCAAACAAGCCAATTGGGAAGACTATGAACCAGACATAACAGAGGTCTTAGTTGATGCTTAGGGGAAAAACCGCAACTTTTGAGCTAGCTTTATAGTTCTCCTTGATCATGATATCTCTACAGAAGGAAGATGCTCATTTTCTGATTTTCAAAGTGGTTGGTAATTGTTGCTACTTGCTAGTTGCTAGTGATGGTACTACTTTCATACTGTGAGTCGATCCCATCGGTTTGATTAAACACACATTTTGAAGAAAATTTTGCAGGCATCACAGAAACATATACATTTCATGAAGATTGAACACCTGTAACATTCACTTTACTCTTAACGTGTAAACTGAAACAGTTATTGTAAATTTGTAATTGTTCCATTCTTAATAGGTTAGCCATTCTTTCAGCTCAACGTTATTTTCCTTTGTGAGTATGCTTGATGTTGGTTTTGGCGAAACAAAGCCTATATCAGTTCGAAGAGAGGCTTATTGGATTCTCTTTGAGCTCTATCTTCAGGTACTTTTACTTGTGATGTTGATCTTTTGCTGCTGATTTGGAGGTCCATAACTGAACTTCTAGGGACTGGGATAGAAGGTTCGGTTAGAAGGAAACATGATACGAGAAGCATTGTATAAGGTGGTTGGAAAATGATGACATGACAATGATTTGAGTTGTTGATTTATTAAATGGTCAACACTTATAAAAATATGAAATTATAACGTCTATGCAATGATGCCATTCAAATAATTCAAAAATACTATTTGTATACTAAAATTAACCACTAAAATCAGTTACCAATGTATTTGTGTATAAATATGTGATTTAGTTTATTTTTAATTTTATTTTTAATATACATTTGTATTTCAACATATATTTTATATCAGTAGCTAATTTTAGTGTACACGTAACAAAATTACAAATTATTATATTATTCTGCAACAAATGCATTTTGGCACCTGTTTACATATATTTTTCTTTTTAACTATTTTTTAAGAAAATATTATGTAATCAATTATTACAGAAGTTAACATTTAATGATTATTTATGTTAAAATTTATTAAACGAGACACCTTCTCCTGTTGGCACAGTGCACTGAACCACTTCTCCTCACTGTCCTCCGATTGCTTTAAACGTTACCGGAGACTATACTTGTAGAAGGACTCCGTAACACTCCAGCCACACCCTTCGAGTCTGACATCTCTTCTTCTCCTCCCACCTCCAGATCCTATGGAATAGGTGGAGCAAATTATTGAGGCCGAATGTAAACGCTTCATCAGCATGTTTCACAGTATCAAAAACTAGCAGCACTTTAGACCTCCCGATCTCTCTAACGTCGACAATGTGAGGCAGATTCTTCCTGACCGTATCCTTTAGCGAATGCAGGTCCAGTGGTTGCAAGGTTTTCCCAACTAAACTCCTCACCAACCAATCCATATTCTCTTCCACGATGGCCACATCGATCCTTTTCATACCTCCATTTCCCTGTTTGATTTCCGTTTGGTCAGTCACCGGATGTCCGTCTACGATTGTGTCAGTTCTCACATCTTTCCCCCGATGATAATCCTCTGCTCCACGGACATACTGACCTCTCCGATCCACTTGCACCGGTCTTTCCTTTGTCTGTAATTGCCTTCGAAACTTCGCTTCCCCGACGGTAATCACCTTCCCACGTAATCTCCATTGGTTCATCTCTGCGATAGTCTTTAGGGCGCCACCTTTTGTCGTTTACCGGAATTCTGTCTATTTTTAGTATTATTTTGATTCTTTCTTATGTTTTAGTGAGTCAATCCTCAATAACTAGTAATTTTAATTCGACAATAGATTACATTCTGACACCAAAGGTACTGATGTGTGGCATACTCTAGTACCAATTTGGATACCTCTCTTTTCTCATTTATTTTTTGAAAAAATATTATGTAATCAATCATACACAAATTAACATCCAATGATTAATTATATTGAGATTTGTTAATAATTCTAATATTTTATATCATATCTCTTTAGTAATTATGATGATTTATTCTTATATTTCTATGGATCAATAATTCTAATATTTTATTTTATATCCTTTTAAAAATTATCACAAATTTTCTTTTATATTTCTATGAATGTTATATATAGTATTTCATTTTATCATTCATGAGCTTAAATTTTAGAGCCAAGTATGTTGACGTGATGCATTTTAAGGTCGGTGTACATATTGATACTATTTTTGAAAAGTATTATGTATTAAACAATTAGATTTATTAATATTTAATAATTACTTATGTGAGATTTATCAATAATTATAATATTTTATATCATATCTTTTTAATACTTATGCTGATTTTTTTAGTATCTCTATGAATATTATATATCTTTTAAATAATTCTTAATTTTTTTATATAATATTTTGAATGTAATATATTTTTTATTTTTGTCTATTAAATTTATCTAAACAATTAAAGAATTATTAGTTAACATTTTTAATAATATATTATTATTTTTTACTACTCAAATCATCATCATCATCATCATCATTATTATTATTATAACATTTAGTAAATACATTTAAAATATGTTTTAAAATAACTTTTGTTCATTTTTTCTTAAAGAGGATCAATGTTCTAGGGTTCTACTATTCAGAAAATAAGTGTTGAAACTTGAAAGGTTCTTATCCAAAAAGATTAACCTCACCACTAGTATCTACTATATACACGTAAAAGATACCTTAAAAGAACAACAATGTATATCCTAATCCCAAACCATAAACCATAACTATTTAAAGTTTAAACACATTGGAAACCCACACGGCTTAAAGTTAGTTATTGGAAGCAATCAAAATTCAAAGGTTACAACTTACATGAAGCATATTCCAAACTCAGTAATCTCCATCAAGTTTTCCAGTTCATTCATTTCTTTTCATTCAGGTTAGCTAGCTAACTAGGCATTAGAGGCAAGATAAGAGAGTAAGAGACATTAAGCATATTCCAACATTGCACCCAGTCATACAATTTATACCCTCACGTGTGGGTTTCTACTTTCTCAATTACTTGCATGGGCCTCCAACTTTTTTCAAAAAAAAGCCCACTAAAGGAAACCTAACTCATGAAGCAATCTCAAAAAAATATAAATAAATACCACAAGACAAAACGGCAACACCCTCGTCGTTGGTTCACTATATAAACAATCACAATTGGCGCGTTTTGAATGTTCAAGTTTACATCAATCAACTCAATTAAAAATCCATTCTGTTCTTCTCAATTGGATACAGTGATTATCGTTTTCTGTTGAAATGGGTCCGAACGAAGACCGATCCGAAATAGTGTTCTTCGACGTCGAAACCACCGTTCCGACCCGACCCGGTCAGGGTTTTGCGATTCTTGAGTTCGGAGCCATTCTTGTGTGCCCGAGAACGTTGACGGAGCTCCGAAACTACTCCACACTGGTTCGACCCGCCGACCTCTCACTCATTTCGCCCTTGTCGGAGCGCTGCAACGGTATCACCGCTGACGCCGTCGCCGCCGCACCTACCTTCGCCGACATCGCCGACGCGGTTTACGACCTCCTCCATGGTTGGTTTCCTCTGACTCTTTTGCTCCGCTGTCACGAAAGCTCTGCTGCTGTGTTTTCGTTTTCAAATTCAATTTGAATTTTCCAGAAATGGTTTCTTTTTTGAAATTGAGCACCTTCGGTGACAACTCTTGTAGGTTTGAAGTTTTGAGTTATGGCACAGTAATTATCTGAAGCCATTTCGTGCCCTTTTTGCATGTTATTAGCTCATTGAGCTTGAATTATGAATAATGCATAGTTCTACTGGTGAATTTGTTATAGATACTCTCATGCTTGCATGCTATTAGCTAGTTCAGCTTGAATTCTGAATAATGCATAATTTTACTGATGAATTGGTTATAGATACTCTTATGATATGGCTTGAACCATCTCTTTTGAGAGCTTATGTAGTTAGGTGGAAGTGAATTCATGATTTAACCTAAATTTTGGTTTTGAATGATGGTTATGTATGTGTCGCTTGTGCTGAGTTGTGTGTAGGTCGGATTTGGGCGGGTCACAATATCTTAAGATTCGACTGTGCTCGGATCAGAGAGGCATTTGCCGCTATCAATCAGCAAGCACCAGAGCCAAAGGGTGCTATTGACTCTCTGGTTGTGTTAACACAAAAATTTGGAAGAAGGGCTGGTAATATGAAGGTATGATTTCATTAATTTGACATGTGTGGTTCTTTTTCAGTTTCACAATTTCATGTTTGGCCATCAGCTTATAAAAATTCGTTTATTTGCTGCAGATGGCTTCTCTTGCTACATATTTCGGGCTTGGACAGCAAACACATAGGTAGCTAATGAATGTACCTAACGCAAGGAGTTATTTGTCATTCATTCTCTATAGCATCATATAGACAGTTTCTTTTTGCTAATCTTTTCTGCAACATATTACCAGGAGCTTAGATGATGTTCGGATGAATCTTGAAGTACTTAAATACTGCTCAACAGTTCTATTCTTGGTAAATTTCTTAATTTTGAAGCTTTTGTTATGATTTATTGCTGGAATTGGAACAACTCTGCAATTGATGTATCGCCTATTGTTATTATTGTTGTTGTTGTTATTTTTTTTTTTTAATTATACATGACAAACCTTAACACTTGGGCTTCCTTTTAAATAATTAAACTGCAGTTTGTGGGAAGAATAATCCAACATTTCTTGCTGTTTCAACTCTATAGTTACATGCATGATTTCTAAACTTTCTCCCTTATTTTACAAATTAACTGAGAAATTTATCATAGAGATAACGATAATCTCTTTGTCTATACAGGAGTCTAGTCTCCCAGATATATTGACTGCAAACAGTTGGATTTCACCCAATGCTATTACCAGAAGTCGTAGTAACGGGAAATCTCCCTTAGATGGAAGCTCAACAAATATGAATAAGGATTTTGTAATGTCATCATCTGCCACTGAAACCAAAGAAGAAAATCATCCAATACTTTCTCTTACAAGGGGCAATGCAAACGGATCTGTCTTAGATACTGCACAGTCCAATATAGATAAACAAGACTCTTTCGACCTACGTACTCTTGGTGATGAAATACAAAAATCCATTCAATCTGATGTTGCCATGGATGAAAAACCCACACAAGAGTCAACTGAGATGTCTTCCTCATCTTTTGTGTCTCCAGCATCCAGCAGCTACGTTGTTCTAGAACCGGATGAAATATGTATTCCTTCTATTGATGCATCTCTTGTTCCATCTCTCTTTGGCAGTCAGAATATAGAATTACAGCACAGTGGTTTCCCCTTTCAGCTTCATTGCACTAGTCTGAAAGTTCGATTTGGAATAAGCACAAAGTTTTACGATAATGCTGGTCGGCCGCGGTTAAATTTTGTAGTTGACACATCACCGAGTTTATGTAAAGTTCTTGATGCATGTGACAGTGTTGTACAAAAGTTATCCGTGGATTCTGGAAGCAGCTCTGATTGGAGGCCAGTTGTTATTAGAAAAGAAGGCTTCTTCAACTATCCGACTGCCAGATTGCAGTAAGTTCTTGGCCTATATCATAAGCATGCATATTCTTTTTTCTTTTTCTTTCTTTTTTAAGAAAAAGTTTGAACCCCCAGTATTTTAGCTTATCAAAGCCAAATCTGATTTGAGCTGAATTAGCAATGAAAATGATAGCCTTATTTCAGCATGCAAAGTTTTTCTGGAAACTGGCAATTAAATTTTACATGACCACCAAATATTTATTGGGATTTGAAGCAACTAAAGAAGATTTTCCATTATTCCGAACTTGTTTCTAGTTATATTTAAATCATAAGAAATTACAGTATATCAATGTGCGCTTTCTATTGTTTGTGTGCTTAACATCATGAAGGTAGGGATGACTTAAAGAATATCATTAACTGAATTGAAGTGAATTCAAATTTTTTCTGCTATTGTGATCCTATTGAGAATTTCACTGATTTTTGCAACACTTACATTGCAGTATACCTACAGCAGTATGTGGAGACGTTGCCTTCTATGCCACTGAGATATATCAGAGAGAATCATCTGGCACTGTGCAAAGACTCCTCTTCAGCAAGTTTGACGCCGAAGAACTGGGTTCGTTGTTCACGCCTGGGACATTTGTGGACGCATTCTTCTCCCTAGATCCGTATGACTATCAGCAGAATGCAGGGATCAAACTAGTTGCCAAAAAGTTGATTATCGATTGCAAGTAAAAGGAATATCCGAAGATGGGATTTTACATTTAATTTTAGGTTAGGTGCTACATTATGGCACTGATTAAAATTTGTTATCAACAGAATTTGCTACAATCAGATTTGTTTATTAAGTATAGAGTACTGATGTTAATTTAGTTCAATTTCATGATTCATAGTTCAACTAATGTTCATACCTTTCAAAATTCTTCTGTTTACTCATGGTCATGGGTTCGTCCTCAACTAGTCAACTCAACTCTATCTTCACCTTCTACAATAAAGGGTGTGTTTGGTAACCACGTTTGAAGGAAAAAAGCACGTTAGAACTTCTTGAAAGTTTCACTTTTTTATTTGGTTAATTTTCTTCTCTACAAATGCAGAAGTGTTTTTGTTCCTAAACCAACGTTTACAAGAAACAATAATTTCTAGCTTCTCCGTTACATTAACGTGCTTTTAGCTAATACCTTCAATATTTATTTTTCTTTTACCAACTTTATCTTTTATACATATTATTGCATTATTTATAAAATTTTTATATTCCTCTCTGTATGAATTCTTTTTTATTAATTTTTTTATTTGACATTATATATTTTTATAGTTATAATTTTTATGTATTATATTTATTATTATCTTTTTATAATAGAATTTATTGATCCCATTAGATAATAATAATAATAGTTAAAAATTATAATGTACTAAAAAAGAGTACTAAGAGTATTAAAAATATACTGTATAAAAATTATATAAGAAAAAAATATAAAAAAAATTAAACATGTATAAAAAAATAATATTATAATTTAATGTCACGTCCTTTTAAGTAATTATCTATCTAAAAGTGATTTTAACTAATATTATCCAAACAAAATTTATTTTATCAAAATTAATTTTGGTAAAGAGTTGCCAAACATAAATCATGTTGACACAAACTTACTTCTATCCAAAATCAATTCTATAAAATCATTTTTATTCAAACTCCAGTTTGACCAACCACAATCCAAACACACACAAACTTGTGGAAAAAAAATGTAGATGAGAGATGAAAGTAGCATTATTAATTTCAAGGACCAATAAGAGTCAATATTAAAAGTGAAAAATCAACACTCACTCTTGCGACAGTAATGAAGTAAGTAACAATTGAGAAAGAACCGGGTTCTTTTAAAAAAGGTTAAATATATTTTTTTTCTATAAAATTTTTGAAAAACTTTTTAAAATAACTCAACATCTAATTTATTTTAATTTTGTCTTTAGTATTTTAAATATGTTTTAATTATATTCTTGAGGGATAACACTATTTTCGGAGATATTAATATAGTAATTGTATGCTGATGTGTCATTAACCGTTTAACATGTAGGGTTGTAGTATAATTAAAACATCATGATAAAATTGAAAATATACGTTAAAGATAAAATTAAAATAAAGTATGAATGTTAAGGATAAAAATAGTATTTACTATTTTTGTATTTTTTTTTCTAAATAAAAATCATATCAATAACCCCCTTAACATATCACTTTTATTAAGACTCAGTTTAATATCATAATATTTTTTATTTAGAAATAAAAATTATGGTAAATGTGACACATACTTCTTAAAAGATTATCTAAAAATATTTTTTGAAATGTATCATTTTTATCATATAAAAATAATTTAGATACTTTTGAAAATATTTTTACCATAATTTGTTAAGTAGGAGAAGAGAATATAAGGTATTGATTAGTTGTGATGGTATATGGTGAATGAAATATTGAAATTGCTTATATAAAAGAAATTTTTTTAGACATAGCTATCCCCATGCATCCGTGTTAAATGTTTTCATATCTCGATTACAGATTACTACTATGCTTGAGATAATTGTATTTTGTACATTGAGCAGTCGAGATACATATTTTTTGTGAGTATTTCACATTCTCATTGTAATCGATCAGACCAAAATTTTTTCTTACACATCGCGGACCTAAGTAACCGACATGTGTGTATATTTTAATTACACGCATAATAATCAATATGTGATTCACTATTTAAATACGTAAATTGTTTTAGAATTACTCCATTTCTATAATAATTTATGAAATTTATGTAATTATCTAAAATAGTCATCAGATACAAATCTTTTTATAGTAGTCTCTCCGATAAAACTCCGGATATCCTAATGATTTCTATATCATTTCAAATTTTAAGTTATCGAAGTGCTGATATGACCATTTTTTACCACGTAAGACAATTCTAACAGCTAAGTAAAGTAAATTCATTCTAATTTAAACTCAGTTTAGTTCCTCTCAATTTAGAACTCTAATTTCATTGTACAGAACACTTCTTCCGAGTTCTTCTTCATCATCTCTATGATACCTGAATCCTTAACTCTCCTTTTCCTGGTGTGCCTAGCACAAATGGCTAGATATGCACAAGCCGCCAAGATAATGGCTGCTCCAACTGTTACAGCAATGATCAACGTGCTCTTTCTTGAACTTTTATGGTTGTTTACTGCGTTTTCTGATAACATTTAAAAAGTAGATTCATTAAGCAAGTTATAATAACATACGTCCTAGTTTCTAAGCAAGAACAAGAAGAAAACATACTTAGTTCTGAATGGGGGAGACGGATGAAGAGATCAATTCCTTCGCTTAAAAATTGTTGCAAGTCAATCAAATATGTGATCCAATAAAAGCAGCCAATGCCAGCATCAAATGCATATGCTAAACAGGAGCAATTCTTCAAGCACTGAGGTCCACATTGTTCTTCCTCCACATCCAACCTCTATGCGAAATACGAAACCGTCACAGTTACAAGTTTCAAGAAACCATCATCTTCTTGGACTTGGCATGCTACTACTTCACTTCCATTCTTCCTCATTCTCTCACACTTGAGTGGTTCCTTCTTCACACAATCACTGGTCCAGTTTTGCCTCTTCCACTCCTCCAAATTTCTAGGCTCATATTTACTCAAACAACCACAAATTGGTGAATTTTGTGTATACTTTATGTATTTTCATAAATTTTATATTTATTTAATTTAAATAAAAAAATTCAATAATAAATATATGGTAAATTCTACTCTATCTTTTTTATAATAACATGTAAATTATTCTTTATGATATGTCACTTTTTAATTAATTGTTATATTAACTATAGTTAAACTATTTTAAAATTAAATTATATCCCAAAATAAATAATTGTATAATTTACTAAAATACTAAAATTGAATCTTTTCTTCTTCTTCCAAGTCACTGGCCCCAGCATCACTTGCCATTTTATTGGACTCATTCAACCTTCCTGTTCATACCTTTTGCTTCATTCGTTACTTGTAGATCATCAGACATCTTAGAGCCAAAAAACTCTGAAACACCTATTATCTCCCACTCTTTCACCACACGATCACATATGTCCTATAGAAAGGAAAAAATGGCACCAGGACACCAATGAGAAAAATAGCAGCAGATAATGATCTTTTATTCAACAGTAACTTTTTGTTACTTATATCAAACACCATACCTTCATAAAGCTGATGCGGGGTTGAGGTAGCTGCGGTGGTTGGCGTGGCTGCGGGGATGTAGAAGCTGCGGGCTGCGAACGGCGGGCTGGGTCAATGGATGGATAGGGCTTGGGTTGATTTTTTCTTTTAATTTTAGAGAGGAATGGGAGTTGCGGTGCATTGGTTCAGAACAATAATAAAAAACATAAATTTACTTTTTAATATTTACAGAATTATATAATCATCCATTTTATAAAACTATTTAATTATAAAATAGTCCTATTTTAATTAAAATATTAATTTTTAGTGGATTAAATTAACTAAAACTAAAACTAAATATCCAATTAAAATGTGTCCGTTCAAACATATTTATATATCAAAGATTCAATATTAATTATGTTAGAATATATTAGGATATTTGTATATTAATTATGTTAATATTCTTTGATGTTATTTGATTTTTTTCCTCATCATACATAAACAAGTAGTACCTTATATTATATTTTACACATCTAATACACAAATTTGTTGATCATATCCAAATAAATAGTACCTTAGCTTTTATTATTATATTTTAGGGCAAAACATTAAAATAAGCCAAGGGAAAGAAATTTTTACGCAAATCCGCCAAACCAAAATTTATTTCATGAATCAACCAATGCATATTTATATGTAGTTCGAATCAACTAGATTCGAACTCAATCTACACATAATTCGAATCATATTGCTTCGAATTATACACAAAACTCACACACACACTAATTCGAATCAACTTGATTCGAATTACACACATACAATAATTCGAATCAAGTTGATTCGAATTACACCCTGATTTATTAAAAAAATTAATAATTTATTAAAAAAATTATTAAAAAATAATAATTAAAAATTAAAAAAATATATATTTTATTTCATGCAGTAAAAAAAAGCTAACAAAATATTTAATTACGAGACTTCTTTTTAAATTATTTTGCATTATTTTTTTGTGGTTTATATAATTAAAATAAATTTATTAAAAAATATTCATGAGCTATCAAGAATGGGCAGAAGAGTATTGTATAGAATTCGAATTGCTCACCATATAATTCGAATCAGAGTGATTGAATTTCCATGCGTAATTCGAATCATGTAATATCTCACCATATAATTTAAAAAATTTATTAAAAAATATCCATGAGCTATTAAAAATGGACAAAAGAGTATCGTATGGAATTTAAATTGATAGCTCATTAATATTTTAAAGAAGTTTTGTAATTAAATATTTTGTTAGCTTTTTTTAATGCATGAAATAAAATATATTTTTTTTAATTTTAAATTATTATTTTTTAATAAATTTTTTAATAAATTATTAATTTTTTTAATAAATCAGGGTGTAATTCGAATCAACTTGATTCGAATTATTTTATGTGTGTAATTCGAATCAAGTTGATTCGAATTAGTGTGTGTGTGAGTTTTGTGTATAATTCGAAGCAATATGATTCGAATTATGTGTAGATTGAGTTCGAATCTAATTGATTCGAACTACATATAAACATGCATTGGTTGATTCATGAACTAAATTTTGGTTTGGCGGATTTACGTAAAAATTTCTTCCCCTTGGCTTATTTTAGTGTTTTGCCCTATATTTTATACATCATATATAAACTTGTTCATGTATTCGAAGATTTTATCATGTATAACATTGTCTCTTTTTTTTTTAATTAGAAGTTGAATTTTATATGGATCGAATCTTATATGTTAACATTAATATACACATAACACAAGTCAAATATAATTAAATTTAAATTATTGTTTATGTGTGTTTGGTTACTTGTCGGGACATATGGTGCATGGCTAGGTGTGAGTAACGGTGGGGTGCTAAGAATTTGGACCTAATTGCGAGCTTAGCGAGGGAGAGAGAAGCCACGATCATCCGTAGGTTGGCGGGTGGGACCCCCTGTAAGAACACTCTGATGCTAAAGTAAGTGTCCGTATAAAGAAGCGGCTAATTAGGGTGAAAAAATGATGTACTTTAGGGGAGGGGTAGGTCTTTCCCCTTTTATACTTTGTACTCGGGTGGACCCTTTCGCTGGGGCCAATCGCCTGAAAACTTCAGCCAGCTGTCTAGGTCTTTCCTAGGAGGTGGTGTGACGCATGGGTCACTTTGACTCGTATGGGTCGAGGACCCGTCGGGTTTGTAGTCTGCCGAATGGACCTCCGATTCTTATTGGGTTGGGGCAGAAGAGTGCCCCCAATGTGGCAAGCTGTGAGGATCGCGATTAGCGCGTTCATCTTACTCGTATCTC
>NC_029772.3:104429601-104437499 GCF_000817695.3 Arachis duranensis | reverse complement strand
CTGTTTGCAGGATTCATGCCTCTAGTGCGCGTGAGCTGCCTCCAATGCGTTACTTGGGGTGTTGTTTTGGTTTTCGTGTCCAGAGCATTTAATGCCTTTTACGAGTGATTTGAAAGCAAGCGAAAAAGTCCATTTTATCCCTGTCCTTTCGCGCTTCTTCCTCAACAGTTACCATCCTACCACTCATATCTCCCTTTCACTTTTCACTCCCCTTTTTCACTCTCTTCCACAACTGCTACCCCCCGTTTGCCATTTCTTCTTCCTCATGCACTACAATTTATTACGTTCGTCTCTATACTGTTTGGAATCTTGTGCTACTGCAATTTTTTATTTTAACCTCTTTTACCTCAGATATTGGTAAGTAAGCATTCTTTTATGTTTATTTTTCCACTTTGATGCTTCTTTTTGCCATTTCTACTGTATCTTGCCATTGCTGCTACATTTTACTACTGCTTTTGCCTACATGAAACTAGTGCCTGTTATATAGCCCTTAGGAGTGTGTCGTAGGTGTCTCTTTTTGGATTTAGGCCTGAAAATAGTGCAATATAGGATAGTGATAAGGTAAGAGAACTTAGTGTTAGTTTTGGCTTAACTCGAGCTTCTGACTTTCCGAGATTTTAACATAAGTGGTGCCCCACTGTAGGTATGGTGCAGCAACCTCCTGTGAATCGTTACGTCTAGTGTACCATCGACGTCACGAGCACGTTCTCTGGGGTGACTGTGGAGGATTTACAAGAGCTTCGCAATTCGGGGGCGTTATGTCAGGGTGGTCCCAAGGAAGCCAACTATAATGTTTTCGTGCCAGGCCCCCAAAATCGTGTTTGTCAACTCAACCTCGAGGCTCTCCGGGTTCCCAACTAGATGTGGGTGTACAAGCCCATGTTCACAGTTCTGAGAGTTCGTCTTCCTTATTCTCCGTTTGTCATGGGCCTCTTAAACCAGTGTGACATTACTCCCTCACAACTTCATCCGAACAATTGAGCAGCCACCCAGTACTTCGAGATTGTTTACGATACCTGGATCCCCCGGCCTCCGTCGAAGTTTTTCTCTTCTTATTCTTACTTACAAATCCCTCCCGAGAGGGTAAGCATAAAAAGGGGTACATTTCCTTTCGATCTGTGCAAAACCGGCAAATCTTCGATCTCTTCGAGGATTCGTTCCATGGTTTTAAAGAAACTTTCTTCAAAGTAAGGCCAGCTTGAGGTTGTCACGCTTTTTGGCTTACCCTTTGGTGCATACCGACTGATGAGCAGATAATTTATACGCTTTTTGACATTGTTTTTAGGTTACTTTTAGTGTGTTTTAGTTACTTTTAGTATATTTTTATTAGTTTTTATGCAAAAATCACATTTCTGGACTTCACTATGAGTTTGTGTGCTTTTCTGTGATTTTAGGTATTTTCTGGCCAAAATTGAGGGACCTGAGCAAAAATCTGATTTAAAGGCTGAGAAAGGACTGCAGATGCTATTGGATTCTGACCTCCCTGCACTCGAAGTGGATTTTTTGGAGCTAAAGAAGCCCAATTGGCGCGCTCTCAATTGCCTTGGAAAGTAGACATCTTGTACTTTCCAGTAATGTATAATAGTCCATGCTTTGCTCGAGATTTGATGGCCGAAACTGGCGTCTAAACGCCCACCAGAGATCTTTTTCTGGCGTAAAACGCCGGAACTGGCACCAGAACTGGAATTAAACGCCTAAACTGGCATCCAAGCTGGCATTTAACTCCAAGGATGGCCTATGCATGTGAAAGCTTCAAAGCTCAGCCCAAACACACACCAAGTGGGTCTCGGAAGTGGATTTCTGCACTATCTACTCATTTTCTGTAAACCTAGTTTACTAGCTTAGTATAAATAGCAGTTTCTACTATTGTATTCGAAGTCTTTGGCCTTTCGGAGTTCTTCGAACCCTTTTTGGAGGCTGGCCATTCGGCCATGCCTAGACTATTTTGTTCTTATGTATTTTCCAATAGCGGAGTTTCTACACCTCATAGATTAAGGTGAGGAGCTCTGCTGTTCCTCATGAATTAATGCAAGTACTATTGTTTTTCTTTCAATTCACGCCTACTTCTTCTCCAAGATATACTCTCGTACTTAATTCAGTTAAGTCAGAATGAAGGGGGTGACCTGTGACAATCACCCACTATCTTCGTTACTCGCTTAACCAAGATCCGCGTGCCTGACAACCACAAAGCGGTCTACATGATGTTCAACGTAGTCATTGGACGACAGCCGGAGTATATTCTCTTGGGTTTCTGATCCACGGATTCGCATCGCCTCTTCTGACAACAGAGCATCCAAATTCGTGATTAGAACCTTCGTGGTATAGGCTAGAACCAATAGACAGCATTGCTGAGATCCGGAAAGTCTAAACCTTGTCTGTGGTATTCCGAGTAGGATCTGGAAAGGGATGACTGTGACAAGCTTCAAACTCACGACTGTTGGGTGCAATGACAGTGTGCAAAAGGATCAAGGGATCCTATTCCGACACAAGTGAGAACCAACAGATGATTAGCCCTGCGGTAGCTGTGCCTGGTATTTTTCATCCGAGACAAGAGATCTGACAGTTGATTAGCCGTACAGAAACCGTACCTGGACCATTTTCACTGAGAAGATGGATGGTAGCCATTGACAATGGTGATCCACCAACATACACCTTGCCATGGAAGGAAGCCATGCGTGTTTGGAGAAGAAGACAATATGAAAGCAGAGATTTAGAAGACAGAACATCTCTGAAACCTCAACCTGTTCTCCATTACTGAATAACAAGTATCATTCATTTTATGCTCTTTTACTTTTTACAAACGAAATCATTTTTATCACCAATTTCCTGACTAAGAGTTACAGGATAACCATAGCTTGCTTCAAGCCGGCAATCTCCGTGGGATCGACCCTTACTCGCGTAAGAAATTATTACTTAGACGACCCAGTGCACTTGGTGGTTAGTTGCGCGGAGTTGCAAAGGTGTGATTGCAATTCCGTGCACCAAGTTTTTGGCGCCGTTGCCGGGGATTGTTCAAGTTTGAACAACTGATAGTTCATCTTGTTACTTAGATTAGGAAAAATTTATCTTTTGGTTTAGAGTAACTAAATTTGAGTCTTTTATTTTCTTTTCAAAAATCTTTCAAAAATCTTATTTTTCTTTATTAATCTTTAATTTTTCTTTGAGTTTTTTATTATTGTTTTTGTTAAAATTTTAAAATCCTTGTTTTTTTTCTAGATTTTTTTCGAAAATTCTTAATAAATAGATAAAAAAAACCAATAAACTAATAATTGAGTCTTCTGTTTGAGTTTAGTTTCATTTTTTAAGTTTGGTGTTAATTGCATGTTTTTATTTTCTTTCAATTTTTCGAATTGTATGCTCTTTTTATTCTTCATATTTTTGAGTTTTATGTTCCTTGTTCTTTCTTGATCTTCAAGTTATTCTTGTTTATTTTCCTTGCTTGATATTTAGTTTTTCTTGTTTTGTGTCTTTTCTTGTTTTTCTTGTGCATTTTGGAATTATTAGTGTCCAAAGTATAAAAATTTTTAAGTTTGGTGTCCTTTGTGTTTTTTTTCTTAAAGATTTTCAAAAATTAGTTCTTGGTGTTCATCTTGACATTCAATGTGTTCTTGGTTGTTTTCTTTGTTTTGATCCAAAATTGTTAAGTCTTGTGTCTTTTTATTATTTTTCTCTTTCCTCATTAAATTCAAAAAAAATATATCTTTTCCTTTATTTACTCATCATTTTCGAATTCCTTAGATTGACTTAGTAAAAAAATTTTAAAATTTGGTAGTTTCTTGTTAGTCAAGTCAAAATTTCAATTTCAAAAATTTATCTTTTTAAATTTTTTTCAAAACAAATTCTTTTTCAATTTTCTTTTTATATTTTTCGAAAATCTTTTATAAAATTTTTCAAAATCTTTTTCTTTTTTTATATATAATTTTCGAATTACTAGTCCTATTTTATTATTTTGATTGAAAAATTTTAAGTTTGGTATTTTCTTGTTAAGAAAATTTCAATCTTTAAAATTTTAAAATCATATCCTTTTCAAATCTTTTCTTTTATCTATTTTCTAACAAGTATCTTTAATTTTAACTGTAACGACCCAATTCCCAATAAGTCATGATCATACCAGAAATCAAGTGTCACCAACTTATTCACATGAAACTTTTACTATTTATTATTAAGCCTGTAATCGGGTTAGCGTACTATCGAGTTTTTGGAAAGACTATTATAAGAAAACTTGCGAGGACAACTAATTAAACATACACAAGCCGGAATTATATATAATCATAACACATAGCATAGACCATACATACGCATACAGGTACTGTCGTGTATTTACATATATATATCCTGAGTTAGCATACAACCTTTCAGAGATACTACTATGTACAAACCAACACTTCGGGTCAAAAAAAAAACTATCAAAAGGCACAACCGTAGCTCCCAGGCCTCAACTATCATCGTCAGAGGAGATCACAACCACATCAGAACACTCCTCAGGATCCTCGTCCACATCATCAAAAATCTCTATAATCTCAGGAGGGGCACTGGCACTCGTGCTACTGGTCTGACCAGCACTCGCCGGTCCACTAATAGAGGCGGTGAGTGGCTCCTCAGAAGATGGCTCGGATGAAGATACTGAGATCTACTCCAGTGGGATGTCCTCCTCCGGTACAGGCTTTGAAAAATGCTCCTCCATGGGCTCAGGCTCAGGGTCCGTCTGATCTGCAGGCTGATCGAGATGCTGGTGAGGCACCGGCCCATCATGAAACTGGTGAAATAGAGCATCTGGGTGGAGCCACTGCAGTGGGAACTCATGGGCATGTCGGGGTTAAACTGTGGAGTGTCAATCGGGTGATGGAAGGGATGATCACACAGAATGTACATACGAGTCCTAATCTCTGCAGCTTCTACATAAAACCTATGCTATACAATATCCTCGTATATATAGGGAGGGTCCATCTCGTAAAATATAACTCCAGTCTCCATCTGAAGGGGAGGAAGAAAAGGGGTAAGAACTGGGAGGTTCTTAGTAGGGTCGAGAGTGGTTAGTTTAGTCAGGGTTACTACAGTTCAAGTAATTCACAACGAAATATGCAAGTGTCACAAAGAAATATCTAGTCACCACAATTCAGAATAATATTAAGGAATGTATAAACACAAGAAGACAATCATAAACAATTTCACAGTGTCAAATAAAATGCAAATGCGCAACAAGGATGATGCATGTCTATTCCTAACGCAGGCCATGAGCTCATGTGTCGGTTGCCTACCCACTCCTGACATTACCTGGGCACGAGTCCCAGATATAGTTTTCCAGATGCATACAATGTGCTTATAAGTCGTACGGCTAGGCCGCATACAGTGTGACTTTCTAAATCAATAAGCGTACATCTGGAAAACAGTTCTCAGTGTGTGGGCGTCCTCACTTTACATTTGGCACTAAGGCCCAAACAATATCACATATGCTCTCCTGTGGCAGTCATTTCATTAATTAATATATTCCTTTAATCTTTGTTCTCTGCTCTCCTGTGGCAGAGATCCTTTTAGTTAATATATTCTTTAATCTTTATTCTCTGCTCTCCTATGACAGAGATTCCTTTAATTATCTTTCTTTCCTTTACTTTTCGTTCTTCCTCTTCTCCTTTGTATCATTTCACAATATAATTTATCTTTGATGAAAATAATTTATTTTAATATAGAGAGTAATTTTGAATAAAAACTCAAAATAGCATTTTTTTTCAAAACTTAGTTTATAATTATAAACATAACCTCAGTCTTTTTATAAAATAAAATGACATCCTTCAAAATAAAATTTTCAAACTAATTTCTTGTCCTCCAACGAGACCGAAAACCTGTTTTATTTTTTATCAAAATATTAACTTAAAATTTTATCCATTCTCGAGCTGACTGAAACACAACCTCATCAAAATATCAATATATCAACAAAATTCAACATGAAATGCAATCAAATTTCAATAACACTCAATCCAAACATCAATTCACTTATCAAATATCATTTAGTCGGTGAAAATTTATCAAAATCATACTTTTGTACGAAATCAAAATACTCGAAACTCCGGAGAAGCTTCCTGACCGAGCTGCTGAAGGGAAAAACGCTCGGAATCCTCCGTGCCTCGTAGAACTCCAGTTGGCCAAACTCAAGGGGTAGGGGAGCTACGTCACCGTCGACTTCCACCGAACAAAAGTAACGCCAACACGTAGAGGAGGAAGATACGAACACTTTTACCGGATTAGATTTTTTATTGGAGTTACGGATCGCAAGAAATCGAGGCCGGAAGGTTAGAGGGTTTTACGATTCTCTTACCCCTTTTCTTCCTCCCCTTCAGATGGAGGCCGGAGTTATATTTTACGAGATGGACCCTCCCTATATATACGAGGATATTGTACAACATCGGTTTTATGTAGTAGCTGCGGAGATTAGGACTCGTATGTACATTCTGCGTGATCATCCCTTCCATCACCCGGTTGACACTTCACAGTTTAACCCCGACATGCCCCATGAGTTTCCACTGCAGTGGCTCCACCCAGATGCTCCATTTCACCCGTTTCATGATGGGCCGGTGCCTCACCAGCATCCTGATTAGCCTGCGGATCAGGCGGACCCTAAGCCTGAGCCCATGGAAGAGCATTTTCCAGAACCTGTATCGGAGGAGGACATCCCAGTGGAGCAGATCTCAATATCTTCATCTGAGCCATCTTTTGAAGAATCGCTCACCGCACTTCGACTATAAATTCTACAAGAAAAACTTCGAATAACGAACATATTTTCAATGAGCTAAACATAGAAAAAAATATTTTGATAAATGTTTTGACATTCAAATATTTGGGAACGCAAAATAAAAGTAACATTTAATATTGATAAAAAACATTAGTAGTGTTTAGTAAAATAATATTATATGATATATAAAATCAATTAATAATTAATTACCTAATAAGAATATAAATTTAGTGTTTATAAAAAATTGTGATTATATTATTATAAAAAAGTTTAATTATTTTTATGACTAATTATTGATTAAATTCCTTTTAATGTTCATTGACGAGTAAAAACTTTTTATGAAACCTATTTTTGATAAATAAATTCGTATTAATTTGATTGATTCAATAATTGCTTTAATGTTTTTACCTTTACTTTATGTATCATACTGGTCAAAATGCATATGTATAAATTAACGAAAACTCAGAAATTATTTTTAATATAGAAAGAGAGATAATATTTTAGTTGAATATTGATATTTAAAGTGTATTATAATATTGTGTAAATTATTTAACACACTCCCATATGATGCAACACGCTCCCTACGTAGTGGTCAATATGTTGCCACGTGTCTAACATATCCTCCACGTATTGACCAGCCATGTGTCCAACACGCCTCCCACGTATTGTAACATGTCCTTCACGTGTTAACTTTTCTTCTATAAAATCTACCATCTGTAATTATATTAAATAATCCCATTTCTCAAAAAAATACCAAAATTTTTTCCATAAAAAAAAATTAACCACGAAAACTAATCACTAACGAAAAACCTAATTTGTTTTATAAAAAATTGTGATGAGATACATGAATCGAAAAAAGAAAAAAGAAAGGCATTTGTCAAGTGGCAATAACATGTGTCAAAGCATAGCTTGGTAATTGGTTGGAACTGCACAAGGAAGGACTCTTGATTTTGATGGCCAAAAGTATTTTGGGTTCGAAAATAGAGCATCCTGCATCAATTTTATTTTGAGTGATAGACAGAGAGAGAGAGAGATTGGGATATTTTGGTGGTTTCAGAGAGAAAGATCTTTTAGGGGTGACGTGGCCATCTCTCTATCTCTACCAAACTATCCACACCCACTCATATCTTTCCCTTTTTCTCATTTTTCCTTTCACTTTCTCTCTCCCACT